>NC_041390.1:4904160-4909792 GCF_002162155.2 Triticum dicoccoides | reverse complement strand
CCGTCGTCGCCGCAGCTCGTCGCCGCCAGGCTGCCCTGAAGCCGCCCGCACCGCCCCCATCGACGCCGTCATCGTCGCCGCGCCCGCACCCGTCATCGCCGTCGCCGTCGCCCACGCTCGTCGTCGCCGTCGCTACGGGGAAGCACCACGCCGGCTCCCGCGACCCGTCCCCGAGGCTGTTCGTCCGCCGCCGCACCGATTCCGGCCGGCGACCTCGACCGCTCCCCGCGCTGTGAGCCCCTGCCTCCTCCCCTTTCCTTCTCATTGCCGTCCCCGCATGTCATCCGTAAGCGCGCGCCACCGCCAACCATCATTGCCGTCATCGTATAATGCTCTGTATATGCTCATTGTATGTATGTATGTATGTATGTATGTTCAGTGTATAATGCTCTGTATATGCTGTATAATGCTCGTTTTTGCATTTTTTTTGTTACCAAGAGAAAGGTCTAATTTTGGTGATATGTATGTTCATATGCTCATTAATATTTAAAAAATGTCATATGCAAAGAATTATTTTTGGATGAAATGAGATGAGATGAGATGTGTTTTGTGTTGGAGAAGAAAAGAGGAAGAAAGGAAGAAGGAAGAAGAAGGAAGAGAGGGTCGAGGGGGGGGGGTCGATATACCCCCTCCCCGATAACATTCTTTTCCATGTATATATGCAAAAGTTACATTTTTAGAAAAGTTTTATATATCTACCTAGGAAAGGAAGAAGAAGAAAAAGAATGCGAGGAAAAATGAAATAAGAAGAGGAAGAAAGGAGAAGAGGAGGAGAGGAAGAAGAGGAGAAATAAATAAGAAGAAGAAAAAAGAAGAAAAAGAAGAGGAAGAGAAAATAGAATATATTCTATTTTCTCTTCCTCTCCACTATTCCTTTCTTCTTCTCCTCTTTTTTTTCTTCTTTTTTTTCTTCGATCTTCTCCTCTTTTTTCTTCTTCTTCTTCTTCTTAATTTTTATCGGGAACGAGGGTGTCGAGGATCGCCGAGGGGTCGAGGGTCGGGAACTAGGGTCGAGGGTTCGAGGGGTCGAGGATCGCTCGGCACTAGGCAACCTCCCGACGCCTCGGCGATCCTCTCGAACATGAGAGGACGAAGAGGATAAAAAAAGAAGAGGAAGAAGAAAAAAAAGAGGAGAAGAAAGAATACAGGAGTTCTTCTCCTCTATTCTTTCTTCTCCTCTTTTTTTTTTCTTCTTCTTCCTCTTTTTTTTATCGGGAATGAGGGTCGTCGAGGGACATAGATGTAGTGTCATCGTTGTCGATATACCCCCTCCCGATAGCTTCAACACGTGGGGGGGGGGTCGATATTACCCCCTCCTTGAAGCGTTCTCGAGGCCACCCCAAACCCTTGAAGCGTTGTCGAGGCCACCCCAAACCCTAGAGAAGCAGCGTCGAGGCCACTAATTAATATATATGATTCCTTACTATGATTAGCTAGCTAGTTCTACGTTTGCCACTAATATATCCATCTGTCATGTTTGAATAATAATTGCCATGTTGTAAATATTTGTAGAAACTATGCACACCGCCCGAGACGAAGCAAACGAAGCGATGTTGAGGGACATAATCGCAGAAGGAAGTGATGCCGTCTCGTTGTATCTCAACGACACCGATGGTACTCTGGAAGGAGAGGGTGAAGAAGATGGCTCTGGTGACCTAATGTCGGTCCAAGAAGAAGAACGTGAGGACGGCTCCGGTGACCCAATGCCGGTGCAAGAAGGAGACCGTGATGACGGCTCCTGTGACCGAACCGAGTCCGGCCAGGTATATATATTAGTTAAGCCTGTGCTGACTAGCTAATTGATGCATTCATCGTTTTGGTATGTACACATATTAATTAAGTCTTTGCTCTTTTTTCTAGCCCTCCGGATCGAGCACAACTGAGGTAAAGAGACGAGGCCCGAAGAAAAAGTTGAGCTCGAATGAAATGTTTGAGATCATAGCAATCGCGCCCGACGGCCAACCTATTGAACCAATCCGAACAAAGAAGGCATTTGTTGCTCAGTGCGGGGTTCTGGTTAGGGACAAGATCCTGATCAGCATCCAGCAATGGTTCAAGCCGGCTACAGAAGACCCTGAGGTGTCTTACGTCAATGATATGCAGAAAAATGATCTTTGGACTGAGCTGAAGACAAATTTCACGCTACCGCCAGAGGATGATCTGGAGAAGCCAGTTAAAGAGCAATTAATCAAATCTTTTGCTCTTAAGAGGATGGCAGACCTATTCAGGAGGTGGAAGAATGACCTGAATAGGTTTGTCGAGAAAAAAGAGACACCAGAATTCAAGGGCATATATGAGAAGATCAGAGATGACTGGCCTGCATTTGTGGCCTACAAGACATCGAAAAAGAGTAAGAAGATGTCGGCGACAAACAAGAAAAATGCTGCGACGAAGAAGCTTCACCATTGCATGGGGTCAGGTGGCTACCTCGTAACCCGGCCTAAGTGGGCCAAGGCTGAGAAAGATCTGCTTGATAAAGGGATCGAACCAGAGACAATGAGCTGGCCAGACCGTTGCCGGACTTGGTTCTTCGGGGCTGGCGGAACCTTGGACCCTGTAACAGGGAAGTGCATTTGGACGGATGAGCAACTTGACATACCCTTGAAGAAGCTTCGGTACTATATCACTGCAGCGCAGAAAGGGACGTTCCTTCCAGACAGAGAGAATGACGAGCTCACAAAGGCCCTTGGAAATCCTGAGCACCCTGGACGGACACGAGGCACGCCAGGCTCCATTCCGTGGAAGGCTGGGTTTCCGGACGCAGGCGGTTACAAAAGCTAGGAGAGGAGGAAGAAAGTGCAGCAGTCCGAACTGCAGGCGCTTAAAGCAAGGGTACTCGGGATAGAGGAACGAGAAGCAAATCGCAGCAAACGAACTGCCGAAGCTTCCCCTGAAGCTACCCGCCATCTCAGCGGAGAAGCAGCGTGGCTTCCACCGAGCTGCTTCAGCCGGAGCTTGTCTTGACGGCTCCTGCCAGCTATCCCGTGGATGCTATCACGGAGGCTCAAATTTGCCACCTTATGACGTAATGGATGAATATGAAGGTCAAGGCGGCTGTTGGCTCTGTTTTTCCTAATGAACCCGACGCAACTTTTCACTGCCAGCCGATTCTAGAAGGATATGCTAAGGTGATGGTGGATGAAATAACGGAGGGATTTGAGGACCTCCCGCTCACCCTACCGGAGAAGGGGAGACTCGGCTGGGTTCTGCTCTGAAGACTCCATGCCTATGGCGGAAGGAGCTCATCAACCTTACGAACTGGACGCCTCCGCCTCCTCCTCCTCCTCCGGCGAGTCAGGGCACTCCGCCTCCTCCTCCGGCTAGTGACGATCAGGGCCCTCGGCCGGCTCCTTCTCCGGCGCGTGGCAGCACTCCGCCTCCTTCTCCGCCTGCGTCGGCGCGCCCGAGCAGCCAGGCTACTCCTTCTCCGCCTCGTCAGCAAGGGCGGAAGAGACCCGCCGCCGCTCCGGCAGCTGCTCCGGCGCGTCGTAGTCCTTCTGCTCCGCCTCGTAAGCAAGTCAAGAAGACTGCCGCTCCGTCTGCTCTGCCGTCGTCTAGCAGTACAGCCAGAGGCGGGAGGAAATACAGATTCGGACCTTCTCTGAAGACTCCAGAGAAGTTACCATACGAGAGGACCCCGGAGGAGAACGCGAGGATCGCGCAAACCGAGAAGGATGACTGGTTTGAAGGGTTGAAAGCAAAGAGACATCCACCTCCGAAGGAGAAGCTAGATCCAGTGAAAGTGAAGCGCACTCTGGCTGCCCTGGCAAAACCACCCAAGTCTCCGCCGAAAGGCAACTATGAGCGCATTACTGGAAAGGCATTTGCTGAAGCGGAGCGGTCGGGAAGTACTGTCAGTGATCAAAGGATGAAAGAACGACGAGCTGGGAAACAAATTGCCCAGCTCGGCGAACAAGCAAAGCAATCGTGCCCCCCGCTCAAGGTGCCTAGCGTCGATCCGAGGATGGTGCCCGGTTATAACAATCTTGACGATTACCTGCCCGACGATGTACATTATGATTTCCTGGACGTGCAGATACACAGATACGAGTACGGGAAGCCTCTCGTCAAAGATGAAAAATCAATATCAACGATGATGCGAAGATTGCATGATTGGTACTTGAAAACCTGTAGAGAGTCTGGGGGGAGGAATACTTTGTATATGAGAGTTAAAAAGGAGCATGACCTCGTTGGAATTGAACTGTTGCATGTTCCATTTGAGGAGTTCTATCAGTTTTTCAATCAATTGGCCCTCGATAAAGCAACGGTCACCTGCTACTATCTGTAAGTACTACTACTTCTGTCATTAAGTCTCCCTATATAGCTCAGCTCTTTCATTGCATGTATTTATAATTATCCTCACTATATTATGCAGATTGAATATCGCCGAATTGAAGAAAAGACAAATCGGTGATATTGGGTTCATTAACACAAATCTCATAGATGCAGTTCAGGTTAAAGATCATGCCGCAGAAACCGAGGCCAACTTGCTACGATCATTCAAAATAAATGAACACAAAGATAAAATACTCTTTCCTTACAACTTCAAGTGAGTGTTGTCTTGTGCATATTCGGTTTCCCTTATATATTAGTCCAGGTTATAGTAATGTAATTGATGAGTTCTGCATGCATGCGCAGTTTCCACTATATTCTTCTGGAGATTAGGCTTGAGCAGGGAGTAGTAACTGTCTTGGACTCGAAACGAAAAGATCCCCAGGAGTATGCGGACATGACTGAAATCCTCAAGAAGTAAGTTAAATCGATCATTATCCACCATATCAGCAAATTTGTTCATTTCCTGATATCAAGTAATTGTTTTCATTTGTCTGGCAGGGTTTGGAGAAAATTCAGCACAAAATCCCCGGGACTCCCGAAGGAGATGCAATTTAGATACCTGAAAGTAAGTACTATAGTACCATGTTCCGCGCGTCTCCTAGCTATTGATTCAAGCGCTAGTTTCATAAATACCATTTGGCATTTTTGCTTATCTGTTTGATTGACCTCTATTTCTGTGGATACTACGTCTGCGAGTCCATCCGCCACACGACCTGTGAGCGGGGCTACTCTAACAAACAATATGAAGTGCGTAAGAAATAATATTCACATTTTTTGTTTATTACCATCATTTGTGTTGAGTTTCATTCATTCATATATATATGTATTGACCCCCTTCTTCAAATTAGATGTTTCGGCAGCGGGATGAACTCCTAGAACCAGATCGCATGCGAGCAATTCAAGAGGAATTGGCGGCATTCTTTCTTGACAACGTGATCGCTGAAGACGGAGAATACTATGTGGACCATGCGTCCATAATTTAAGAGATTATATTTGTAAAAGATAATTATTGTATATATGTAGCCGGTAGTGTCGGACGATAGATATACGAGAACTTGTTGTTCGACCAATCTCTCGGAGAAGGAGAGGTGGTCGATATCTATTCTCTCTGTATGGATATATGTTCATGACGATCTTCTGTTTCCTTCGTTTCCTTACTAGCTAGTTAGCGTGTCTAGTCCTCTCTATACGTATGTATAGTATGTAGCGTCGACCAAGCACGGACCTAAGAGAGGACACTTCTCTCTATTAATTAGCTATCTAACACAATATATGAAATACCTAAATTAACCCCCAA
>NC_041390.1:4898730-4903799 GCF_002162155.2 Triticum dicoccoides | reverse complement strand
AAACCAAAAACCCCAACCACAGAAATGCTGATGCGTGGAGGTCTATTGGTCCCGGTTGGTGCCACCAACCGGGACCAAAGGCCCTCCTGCCTGGGCTCGGCGCACAGGCCACGTGGAGGCCCATCTGTCCCGGTTCTGGTTTGAACCGGGACTAAAGGGTGAGGGTATTAGTAACGACCCTTTAGTCCCGGTTCAGGAACCGGGACTAAAGGTCCTTATGAACCGGGACAAAAGGCTGGTTTTGTACTAGTGGAAGTAGAGCGCCTTGGAAAGAAAGCGGCCGCGTCGAGATAGGCCTGACTACTCTTGGCGATTACCTTGCGGTCTCACGTCGGGTGCCTCGGCATAAGGCCAGGAAGACTCTCCGCAAAGGCGGGGAACCCCATCGACGCATCTCGCACGTCCTCCCGCTCACCATGCCCACCAAACAGTAGGTGGCACCGGATCCGCTGAGTGCGGCCCGTGAGACGCTCCCGTCCCATGAGCATAACTTACAACGCACGAGCCCTTTTGCTAATAACTTAAAATATTTAATAATTCATAAATGATTGTCGATTTATAAAATGTTCATGATTTTTAAATAATAACTTCGTGTATTAAAAAATGTTAATGATTTGAAAAATATCCTAAAAATTGGTAAACTGTTTGTGACTTACAAAAAGTTTCTTGTTTCATAAAATGTTCGTTGGTTTAGAAAATTATCAAGCATTTCAAAAAATGTTTGTTAAATAAAAAAAATCTTCATAAATTTCAAAAATTGTTCTACCAATTTCCAAAAAATGTTCGTCAATCCACCTACTCAAGAAAAAATGTGTCAAAAAATGTTCACAATTTTAATTTTTTTTGCAAATAATAGAAAATGTTAATGAACTAAAAAAATGTTCATGATTTGAGAAAATGTTCAAAAATCTGTAAAAATGTTCACAAAATTTTAAAAATAATATCAAAATTTCAGATTTGTTCACGAGTTTAAAAAAATGATCGTGATTTTGAAAAATTGTTCATGATTTCACGAAAAAGAGAGTGAGTGTATCTTGGTGATGCAACAAAATGTGATCATGGCCATTGAAGATTATATTTTTTTCGTCCCGCTGCAACACACGAACCATTTTGCACAAAGATTATATGTTTGTTTTTTGCTAGGAAACTATGAACAATTGTCGACCACGGCATGGTGCACCATGAATCCATATGTACCATATTTTGCAAAGTTGACGGTGTTAGAATATAAATGTGTTTAAAGTAGAGATATGGAGATAGAGATAGTATAGCTTAAACCATGTACGACTAGCTCTCTACTCCAAGAGTGTCTCCATCATATTGTACTATATATATCACTACCACTAGTAGAAAACAGGGCTTTGGTCCAAGCTCAATCTACACATTAGTCCCGGTTGTATTACAAACCGGGACTAATGTGAGCATTAGTCCCGGTTCGAGCGGCTACGGCCCTGGGCAGGCATTAGTCAAGGTTCAAATGGGACCTTTAGTCCCGGTTTGAGCCACGAACCGGGACTAAAGGGTGCGATGCACCTTTAGTCCCGGTTGGAGCCACGAACCGGGACTAAAGTGGTTTTGAAATTTGTTTTTTGTTTTTCCATTTGTTTTTTGTGTTTAGTTTCTGTTTTTAATTTGCTTATATCTTTTAGGATATTTGATGTTTTTGAGTGATTCTTTTTGCATTAAATTCAAAATTTTGTCTATTTTCTGTTTGTGCCATTAGTTTTCAAATTTGAGTGATTTAAATATGAATTTATTCAAATTTTCTGCAAACCCTAGATTGTGAATAATTTGAGTTTAAAAATAGTTTTTATTTTAATTCTTTTTGCTCCTAGTCACATGTTAGATTGTTATCACAGTAAGATTTATTTGGTTACTTTAAAATAATTGATATTACGATTTTAATTAAAACAGTAATGTTTTGCTTATATAGTTGTTTTAGTCCTTTAATTGTTGTTTTCAATTATTTTTTAGTTAGTTCTTTCTGTAGATTTTAACATGTTGTAGTATGCTTCTGTTAGACAATAGTAGATAATTATTATTTTTAATTAATTAATATTAATTTTGCTAAAGTTTTGTATTAATAGTTGTTTAGCCTTTAATAATAGTTTATAGAATTAGTTTTGCTATATTAAAAGTAATTATTTTCCCACTTTAATTGAATGTGACTCTGGCTGGGACGGTGCTAGCAGATGTAGTCGACGGTAGGATTGGATGGACACCATGTTGTACTATGCTTCTGTTGGACACCATGAAACTCTAACCCGATAGAGCGGCGCACTGGTATGTTCCATATGAAGGGATGTGTTACGCACGATTCGTATGGATCAAACGACGAGCGTGCTGCTGGCGAAAGTTGTGGCCGGAACCCGATTGCAAACATGAAACTTTCTGGAAATGGCAGTGACAGCTTCCCCCCCCCCTTTTTGCACGGGCATTTCATACAGATAGTGCTTATTTTTTTAGGATACATGTTTTTGCCAGACCTTTGTTTAAATAATTAATAAAAATGGTTGTATACATCTACCGATACCCGGGGTTTTAACATCCTTTTCAAAAAAAGATAAAAAATGAATATGCTGAGAGAACACTCCTGACAATGTGGCAAATAAAAACACAAAGTTGTGCAAGCATGCTTCTGTGTAATTTTCCAACAATCGGAATACACCTGCATGAAGTTCACTCTGAACTGGTGATACGACCAGTTTCGCCTGTAGTCGGACCAACGACAACGACGACATACAAACTACCCACTAGGATCAAGTTATCATTGTTCCATTAGTTACTGTTAATGATGTATATGGGTCAAACTATACTAGCGTTGATAAACAGTACACGGAAAAGATTGTAAAATTAGTTGAAAGTTACATGCATGCATACTATGGTATTGGCGGAGACGCACTCGCTTAAGAAAGAGGAAAGTAAGATGTTGGACGTGCATGCATCACGTGGGGAGAGATATATGTGTGTGCATGGAAAGAAGGATTACACTAGCACGTTTGATCAAGGTGTGCATCAATCTGGTTATTTCTTTGGACGTGGCTAGCGAGCGCTCGGGCGCTTGCTCGTATGATCCAGTGCTCTTACCATATATAAAAAATGCAACCAGTCCCTTCACACGCGCTTCCAAAAAAGGAAGCATCCTGGTTCCTTCCACCATCCCCCCTCCCCACGTGATCCCCGCTCCCCATGTGATCCTGTTAAATCAGCCTAGATCTTGTCATCACATGCATTTGTTGGGGGTTCAAAAATTCTTAGAAGTCATAACTTTTGATTCGAGTGTCGAAATCCAGTTCCGTTTTCACCGTTGACTTTCTCACGGCGAGTTTTGCAAAACTAGATCCCATATGGGTAGGTTTCGTCAAACTTTTTTTTGGGCAATTTTGGGTGCGATGGAGGCAACTATAGTGCTATACGGAAGCAACTTCTTCTTTTTGTCCTAGTAGACTGTGTATTAGGTTGGTTTGCATAAAATGAGAAAAAAAACACAAAACATCAGACCCTTTAGTGCCATACACAAAACAACTTCGCTGGACTATGTGTATCTGTTATTCTTGCTAACATTGTCCCAACTTGCCTATCACGGCTACTCAGTTGTCTATTGTTTGATGGTTAGTGGCCTATGATTGATGTTCAGTTGCCTATAAATACTATAAATTTCCTACCATTGATGTCCAGTTACCTGATATTGGTAATTAGTTGCTTATCATTGTTGCCCAGTTGCCTAACTTTGTAGAAATAGTTGCCTAGAATATTGTGAAGTGGTTTATCATTATTTTTCTATGTTGCCTACAAATACTTTGAAGTTGCCTTGATTCACCACCAACTTTCTTACCATAACTAGCAATAGCAGACAAAAAAGTATCAACGATAGATGACATTGTAATATTATAGGCAATTTAGAAACAATGACTTACGAGCATGAACAATCGAAAACTTAGAAGTACGGTGGGGAAGCTAAGAGAATGTCATACAAAATTAACTAGGACACAAAATGTAGAGAAGTTGCCTATTTTTAGCACTAAAGTTGCCTCTAGTAGAAGGAAAGTTGCTTATGAAGGTGATGTGATGTTATGTACTTTGTTTTGAAGTTGTTCTCTATTACTATTTCGTTGCTTATTGTTGGTAATTAGTTACTTTTAATGAAGTGAAGTTGCTTCTGTTTAGCACTAAAGTTGCCTCATATGGCATTAAAGTTGCTTTAAAAAAATATCAGCACATATCCATGTGGGGTTTAGTTTTGAAGAGCTCATCGTGACCTGGGTAGCCAATACTCACGCGCTCAGTAGTGTTGTCGGGCAGACTCCCCACTAGTAGAAAACGGGCCTATTGTCCCGGTTCATAAGGGCCTTTTGTCCCGGTTCCTGAACTGGGACTGAAGGGTCGTTACTAATGCCCTGACCCTTTAGTCCCGGTTCTAACCAGAACCGGGACAGATGGGCCTCCATGTGGCCTGCGCACTGAGCCCAGGCAGGAGGGCCTTTGGTCCCAGTTGGTGGCACCAACCGGGACCAATAGGCATCCACACGTCAGCATTTCTGTGGCTGGGGTTTTTTTTGAAGGGGGGGGGGGGTTGGGGATTTTGGGGGGTTGATTTAGGTATTTCATATATTGTGTTAGCTAGCTAATTAATAGAGAGAAGTGTCCTCTCTTATATATGTCCGTGCTTGGTCGACGGTATGTACTATACTACATACGAGAGGACTAGACACGCTAGCTAGCTAGTAAGCAAACGAAGGAAACAAAAGATCGTCATGAACATATATGCATATAGAGAGAAGTGATATCGACCACCTCTCCTTCTCCGAGAGATTGGTCGAACAACAAGTTCTCGTATATCTATCCGACACTACCGGCTACATATATACAATAATTATCTCTTACAAATATAATCTCCTAAACTACGGACACATGGTCCACATATATAGTATTCTCCGTCTTCAGCGATCACGTGGTCAAGAAAGAATGCCGCCAATTTTTCTTGAATTGCTCGCATGCGATCTGGTGGTAGGAGTTCATCCCGCATCCGAAACATCTAATTTGAAGAAGGGGGTCAATACATACATATA
>NC_041390.1:4893736-4898253 GCF_002162155.2 Triticum dicoccoides | reverse complement strand
ATATATATATATATATATATATATATATATATATATATATATATATATATATATATATATATATGAATGAAACTCAACACAAATGATGGTAATAAAATAAAATTGTGAATATTGTTATTTACGCACTTCATATTGTTCGTCAGAGTAGCCCCGCTCACAGGTCGTGTGGCGGATGGACTCGCAAACGTAGTATCCACAGAAATCATTCCCTTGTTCCTGCCACAACCACTTTACAAGAAATAGAGGTCAATCAAACTGATAAGCAAGAATGCCAAATGGTATTGATGAAACTAGCGCTTGAATCACTAGGAGATGCGCAGAACATGCTACTATAGTACTTACTTTCGGGTGTCAAAATTCCAGCTCCTTCGGCAGTCCCGGAGCTTTTCTGGTGAATTTTCTCCAAACCCCGCCAGACAAAGAAAACAATTACTTGATATCAGAAATGAACAAAGTTGCTGATATGGTGGATAATGATCGATTTAACTTACTTCTCGAGCATTTGAGTCATGTCCGCATACTCCTGGGGATCTTTTCGTTTAGAGTCCAAGACAGTTACTACTCCCTGCTCAAGCCTAATCTCTAGGAGAATATAGTGGTAGCTGCGCACGCATGTATAACTCATCAATTACATTACTATAACTTGGACTAATATATAAGGGAAACCGAATATGCACAAGACAGTAACACTCACTTGAAGTTGTAAGGAAAGAGTATTATATCTTTGTTTTCATTTATTTTGAATGATCGTAGCAAGTTGGCCTCGGTATCTGCGGCATGAAATTTAACCTCAGTTGCATCTAGGAGATATGTGTTAATGAACCCAATATCACCAACTTGTCTTTTCTTCAATTCGGTGATCTTCAATCTACATAATATAGTGAGGATAATTATAAATACATGCAATGAAAGAGCTGAGCTATATAGAGAGACTTAATGAGAGAAGTACTAGTACTTACAGACAGTAGCAGGTGACCGTTGCTTTATCGAGGGCCAATTGATTGAAAAACTGATAGAACTCCTCAAATGGAATAGGCAACAGATCAATTCTAATGAGGTCATGATCCTTTTTAACTCTCACATACAAACTACTCCTCCCCCAGACTCTCTGCAGATTTTCAAGTACCAATCATGAAATTTTCGCATCATCGTTGGTAGAGATCTTTCATCTTTGACGAGAGGCTTCCCGTACTCGTATCTGTGTATCTGCACGTCCATGAAATCATAATGTACATCGCAGGGCAGGTAATCTCCAAGAATGCTATAACCGGGCACCATCCTCGGATCGACGATGTCGCTAGGCACCTTGAGCGGGGGGCACGATTGATTCCCTTGTTCGCCGAGCTGGGCAATTTTTTTCCCAGCTGCTTGTCGTTCTTTCATCCTTTGATCACTGACTATACTTCCCGACCGCTCCGCTTCGGCCCATGTCTTTCCAATAATGCGCTCATAGTTGCCTTTCGGCGGAGACTTGGGTGGTTTTGTCAAGGCAGCCAGAGTGCGCTTCGCTTTCACCGGATCTACCTTCTCCTCCGGAGGTGGATATCTCTTTGCTTTCAACCCTTGAAACCAGTCCTCCACTTTAGTTCGCGCGATCTTCGTGTTCTCCTCCAGGGTCCTCTCGTATGGTAACTTCTCTAGAGTCTTCAAAGAAGGACCGAATCTGTATGTCCTCCCGCCTTTGGCTATACTGCTAGACGCCGGTAGAGCAGACGGAGCGGCTGTCTCTTTTCTTGCTTACGAGGCGGAGGAGAAGGACTACGACGCGCCGGAGCAGCTGCCGGAGCGGCGGCGGGTCTCTTTCGCCCTTGCTGACGAGGCGGAGAAGGAGGAGGCTGGCTGCTCGGGCTCGCCGGCGCAGGCGGAGTGCCGCCACACGCCGTAGAAGGAGCCGGCCGAGTGCCCTGATCGTCACTCGCCGGAGGAGGAGGAGGCGGAGTGCCCTGACTCGCCGGAGGAGGAGGAGGAGGCGGAGGCATCCAGTTCGGAAGGTTGATGAGCTCCTTCCAGCATAGGCATGGAGTCTTCAGAGCAGAACCCAGCCGAGTCTCCCCTTCACCGGTAGGGTGGTCAAGCTGGAGGTCCTCAAATCCCTCCGTTATTTCAACCACCATCACCCTGGCATATCCTTCTGGAATCGGTCAGCAGTGAAAAGTTGCGCCAGGTTCAGTAGGATAAACAGAGCCAACAGCCGCCTTGACCTTCATATTAATCCATTGCGTCATAAGGTTGCAATTTTGAGACTCCTTGATAGCATCCACGGGATAGCTGGCAGGATCCGTCAAGACATGCTCCGGCTGAAGCAGCTCGGTGGAAGCCACGCTGCTTCTCCAGTTCTTTTGCTGCGATTTGCTTCTCGTTCCTCTCTGGCTTGTACCCTATCGTGCAGCGCCTGTAGTTCGGTCTGCTGCACTTTCTTCCTCCTCTCGTGGCATTTGTAACCGCCTGCATCCGGAAACCCGGCCTTCCACGGAATGGAGCCTAGCGTGCCTCGTGTCCGTCCAGGGTGCTCAGGATTCCCGAGGGCCATTGTGAGCTTGTCGTTCTCTCTGTCTGGAACGAACGTCCCTTACTGCGCTGCTTCGATATAGTGCTGAAGCCTTGTGACTGGTATTTCCAATTGATCGTCCATCCAAATGCACTTCCCTGTTACAGGGTCCAAGGTTCCGCCAGCCCCGAAGAACCATGTCCGGCAATGGTGTGGCCAGTTCATTGTCTCTGGTTCGATCCCTTTTTCAACCAGATCATTCTCAGCCTTGGCCCACTTGGGCCGGGCTACGAGGTAGCCACCTGACCCCGTGCGATGGTGAAGCTTCTTCTTTGCATCATTTTTCTTGTTTGTCGCTGACATCTTCTTACTCTTTTCCGATGTCTTGTGGGCCACAAATGCGGGCCAGTGATCTCTGATCTTCTCATATCTGCCCTTGAATTCTGGTGTCTCGTCTTTATCGACAAACCTATTCAGCTCTTTCTTCCACCTCCTGAATAGGTCTGCCATCCTCTTAAGAGCAAAAGACTTGATTAATTCCTCTTTAATTGGCTTCTCCGGATCATCCTCTGGCGGTAGGGTGAAATTTGACTTCAGCTCAGTCCAAAGATCATTTTTCTGCATATCATTGACATAAGACACCTCAGGGTCTTCTATAGCCGGCTTTAACCATTGCTGGATGCTGATCGGGATTTTGTCCCTAACCAGAACCCCGCACTGAGCAACAAATGCCTTCTTTGTTCGGATGGGTTCAATCGGTTGGTCGTCGGGCGTGATTGCTATGATCTCAAACCTTTCATCCGAGCTCAACTTTTTCTTCGGGCCTCATCTCTTTACCAAAGTTGTGCTCGATCCGGAGGGCTAGAAAAAAGAACAAAGACTTAATTAATATGTGTACATACCAAAACAATGAATGCATCAATTAGCTAGTCAGCACAGGCTTAACTAATATATATACCTAGCCGGACTCGGTTCGGTCACCGGAGCCGTCATCACGGTCTCCTTCTTGCATCGGCATTGGGTCACCGGAGCCGTCCTCACGTTCTCCTTCTTGCACCGGCATTAGGTCACCGGAGCCAGCTTCTTCACCCTCTCCTTCCAGACCATCGGTGTCGTTGAGAAACAACGAGCAGACGGCATCACTTCCATGTGCGATTATGTCCCTCAACAACGCTTCTTTTTCTTCGGCCCGGGCGGTGTCCATAGTTTCTACAAATATTTACTACATGGCAATTATTATTCAAACATGACAGATGGATATATTAGTGGCAAACGTAGAACTAGCTAGCTAATCACAGTAAGGAATCATATTAATTAGTGGCCTCGACACTGCTTCTCTAGGGTTTGGGGTGGCCTCAACAACGCTTCAAGGGTTTGGGGTATATCGACAACGACGACATACGTACATGGGAAAATAATATTATCAGGGGGAGGCGGTATATCGATCCCCCCCACGTGTTGAAGTTATCGCGGGAGGGGGTATATCGACCCCCCTCATGTTGAAGTTAACGGGAGGGGGTATATCGACCCCCTTCGTGTTGAAGTTATCGGGAGGGGGTATATCGACCCCCCCTCCATGTGTTGAAGTTGTCGGGAGTTTATATCGACACGACATATGTACATGGGAAAATAATATTATCGGGGAGGGGGTATATCGACCCCCCGCCTCGTGTTGAAGTTATCGGGAGAAGAAAACGAAGAAGAAGAAAAAAGAGGAGAAGAAGAAAGGAATAGAGGAGAAGAAGAAAAAATAGAAATTTTTCTATTTTTTCTTCTTCTCCTCTATTCCTTTCTTCTTCTCCTCTTTCTTTTCTTCTTTTTTCCTCTTCTTATTTGTTTCTCCTCTCCTCTTCTTCTTTTCTTCTTTCCTATCCTTCTTTTTCTAAAATTGTAACTTTTGCATATATAAAACTTTTCCATGGATCATCATTTCTCATATATATTGAATATATATCCATTGTCATATATAAAAACTTTCTATATATGAACAAAAAACTTTCTATGAACAAAAAACATTTTTAACATATAT
>NC_041390.1:4880215-4893158 GCF_002162155.2 Triticum dicoccoides | reverse complement strand
GGGACCAAAGGCCTGATTTCACCAGCCCAAAGGGCGGGAAGCGGCGGCCTTTGGTCCCGGTTGGTGGCACCAACCGGGACTAAAGGGGGGCATTGGTCCCGGTTGGTGCCACGTACCGGGACCAAAGGTATGCATTGGTCCCGGTTCATGGAACCAACCGGGACCAATGTCCTGCACCTGCCAAAGCAGCGGTGCGGTGGGATGTTTAGTCCCACCTCGCTAGCTGAGGAGCGGCCGCACCTGTTTATAAGCGCTGCCTCGCCATCTGCATCGAACTCCTCAGAACTGCAGACCTATGGGCCTAATCTCACACCGCTATGCCTGTGGGCCTGCTGGTCCTTCTGCGGGCCTGAATCCTGGCCCATGGATGGGCTTCTAGTCATATTCAGGCCGTGGTGGCCCAGTAGGTGGCATTTTTTTTCTTTTTTTCTATTTATTTTTTCATTTCTACTTAGAACTGAATACTTATAGTTTTTTAGTGATTTCTTTTTTCTTTTAGGTCACAAAAATTATAAACTTTCTGTTAGTGCCATTAGTTTTAAAATTTGAATAGTTTAAATTTGAATTTTTTCAAATTTGTGTGAATCACTAGTTTATGAATAACTTTACTATAAAAATTGATTTTTGAGTCATTCTTTTTCCTGCTATTTAATATTACTGTGTTTTATCATTATACTCAATTTGGTAATTTTATTACTTAGTCATAACAAATATTATAGGCATTTTTTTCTTTTTTGCTATTTATTTTGTCATTTCTACTTAGAACTATATACTTATAGTTTTTTAGTGATTTCTTTTTTCTTTTAGGTCACAAAAATTATAAACTTTCTGTTAGTGCCATTAGTTTTAAAATTTGAATAGTTTAAATTTGAATTTTTGAAAATTTGTTTCAATCACAAGTTTGTGATTAACTTTACTAAAAAAATAAACATAGATGCACCTATAGAGAAAATTCGACCTAAATTCATAATCAATTTCTATGAATTTCAGAGTAATTCATTATGAATTTAGGTCAAATTTCCTGTATAGGGGCATCTATTTTCACTTTGAGAGGAGCTCAACAAGGCAGAGAGGGACGGGCTTATAAACCGGTGTGGGCGCCCTTCGGTTGGCGAGGTGGGACTAAACTCTGGGTGCAACGAGGGCCAACCCTTTAGTCCCGGTTTGTGGCACAAACCGGGACTTATGGTCATGGGCCAGGGTCGAGCCCTATTTATTTTCTTTTGCTTTTTGCTTTATTTTTTAATTATTTTGGCTTTTAGTTTTAGAAAAATTATGAACTTTCTGTTAGTGCCATTAGTTTTCAAATTTGAAAACACTTTTTTAGTTTTTTTTGTTTTCTTTGTTGCTTTATTTATTTTATTTTGTTTCTACTTACAACAAAATACTTATTGTTGCTCTTTTTATTTTTTTTCAAGTTTTTTTGTTTTGTTTTCTGTATTATTTATTTTATTTTGTTTTTTTCTTTATTTTTAATTCTTTTTGCTTTTAGGTCAACAAAATTATAAACTTTCTGTTAGTGCCATTAGTTTTAGAAAAATTATAAACTTTCTGTTAGCGCCATTAGTTTTCAAATTTGAATATTTAAAATTTGAATTCTTTAAAATTTGTGTGAATCACAAGTTTGTGATTAACTTTACTAAAAAAATGAACATAGATGCACCTATAGAGAAAATTCGACCTAAATTCATAGTTTTCAAATTAACTCTGAAAAAGTTGGCATAGCATACTCGTCTGTTACAAATTTGGCATGGTATCATCATAATAGTTGCGGGAGAAAGTCTTCACTTTTTCTTCGCTTGTGTCATTTGCTTATTGCGCCGTAACCATGGATAATCTTCATCGTTTATCAGGATGCTTGGGTCAGCCTTGACATTGAAGGGAGGAATTTCATGAAACTTTTCATAATCTTCAGACATGTCTGTCTTGCCCTCCACTCCCAGGATGTCCCTTTTTCCTGAAAGAACTATGTGGCGCTTTGGCTCATCGTATGATGTATTCGCTTCCTTATCTTTTCTTTTTCTCGGTCTGGTAGACATGTACTTCACATAGATAACTTGTGCCACATCATTGGCTAGGACGAACAATTCGTCAGTGTACGCAAGATTTTTCAGATCCACTGTTGTCATTCCATACTGTGGGCCTACCTGTACCCCGCCTCCTGACAGATTGACCCATTTGCACTTAAACAAAGGGACCTTAAAATCTTGTCCGTAGTCAAGTTCCCATATGTCAACTATGTAACCATAATATGTGTCTTTTCCCTTCTCGGTTGTTGCATCAAAGCGGACACTGCTGTTTTGGTTGGTGCTCTTTTTGAACTCCTTGTCAATCGTGTAAAATGTATTCCCATTTATCTCGTATCCTTTGTAAATCAATAGAGTCAAAGATGGTCCCCTGGACAACAAGTACAACTCATCACAAATAGTGTTGTCACCTCTGAGACGTGCTTCCAACCAACTGCTAAAAGTCCTGATGTGTTCACATGTAATCCAGTCGTCGCACTGCCCCGGGTGTTTGGAGCGCATACTGTTCTTGTGTTCATTGACATACGGGGTCACCAAGGTAGAGTTCTGTAGAACTGTTTAGTGTGCTTGAGACCAAGAATATCCGTCCCTGCATATTATTGAGTCACTTCCAAGAGTTCCTTTTCCAGTCAGTCTCCCCTCATACCGCGATTTAGGGTGACCTATCTTCATAAGGCCAGGAATGAAGTCAACACAAAACCGTATGACATCCTCTGTTTGATGGCCCATGGAGATGCTTCCTTCTGGCCTAGCGCGGTTACTGACATATTTCTTTAGGACTCCCATGAACCTCTCAAAGGGGAACATATTGTGTAGAAATACGGGCCCCAGAATGACAATCTCGTCGACTAGATGAACTAGGACGTGCGTCATGATATTGAAGAAGGATGGTGGGAACACCAGCTCGAAACTGACAAGACATTGCGCCACATCACTCCTTAGCCTTGGTACGATTTCTGGATCGATCACCTTCTGAGAGATTGCATTGAGGAATGCACATAGCTTCACAATGGCTAATCAGACGTTTTCCGGTAGAAGCCCCCTCAATGCAACCGGAAGCAGTTGCGTCATAATCACGTGGCAGTCATGAGACTTTAGGTTTTGGAACTTTTTCTCTGGCATATTTATTATTCCTTTTATATTCAACGAGAAGCCAGTCGGGACCTTCATACTGAGCAGGCATTCAAAGAAGATTTCTTTCTCTTCTTTCATAAGAGCATAGCTGGCAGGACCTTCATACTGCTTCGGAGGCATGCCGTCTTTTTCGTGCAAACATTGCAGGTCCTCCCGTGCCTCAGGTGTATCTTTTGTCTTTCCATACACGCCCAAGAAGCCTAGCAGTTTCACGCAAAGGTTCTTCGTCATGTGAATCACGTCGATTGAAGAGCGGACCTCTAGGTCTTTCCAGTAGGGTAGGTCCCAAAATATAGATTTCTTCTTCCACATGGGTGCGTGTCCCTCAGCGTCATTCGGAACAACTAGTGCGCCGGGACACTTTCCAAAGATTACGTGTAAATCATTGACCATAGCAAGTACGTGATCACCGGTACGCATGGCAGGCTTCTTCCGGTGATCTGCCTCACCTTTGAAATGCTTGCCTTTCTTTCAACATTGATGGTTGGTCGGAAGAAATCGATGATGGCCCAGGTACACATTCTTCCTGCATTTGTCCAGGTATATACTTTCAGTGTCATCTAAACAGTGCGTGCATGCGTGGTATCCTTTGTTCATCTGTCCTGAAAGGTTACTGAGAGCGGGCCAATCGTTGATGGTCACGAACAGCAACGCCTTTAGGTTAAATTTCTCTTGTCTGTGCTCATCCCACATACGTACACCATTTCCATTCCACAGCTGTAAAAGTTCTTCAACTAATGGCCTTAGGTGCACATCAATGTCGTTGCCGGGTTGCTTAGGGCCTTGGATGAGAACTGGCATCATAATGAACTTCCGCTCCATGCACATCCAAGGAGGAAGGTTATACATACATAGAGTCACGGGCCAGGTGCTGTGATTGCTGCTCTGCTCCCCGAAAGGATTAATGCCATCCGCGCTTTAAGCAAACCATACGTTCCTTGGGTCCTTTTCAAACTCATACCAGTACTTTCTCTCGATTTTTCTCCACTGCGACCCGTCAGCGGGTGCTCTCAACTTCCCGTCTTTCTTACGGTCCTCACTGTGCCATCGCATCGACTTGGCATGCTCTCCGTTTCTGAACAGACGTTTCAACCGTGGTATTATAGGAGCATTCCACATCACCTTCGCAGGAACCCTCTTCCTGGGGGGCTCGCCGTGAACATCACCAGGGTCATCTCGTCTGATCTTATACCACAATGCACCGCATACCGGGCATGCGTTCAGATCCTTATATGCACCGCGGTATAGGATGCAGTCATTAGGGCATGCATGTATCTTCTCCACCTCCAATCCTAGAGGGCATACGACCTTCTTTGTTGCGTATGTACTGTCGGGCAATTCGTTATCCTTTGGAAGCTTCTTCTTCAATATTTTCAGTAGCTTCTCAAATCCTTTGTCAGGCACAGCATTCTCTGCCTTCCACTGCAGCAATTCCAGTACGGTACCGAGCTTTGTGTTGCCATCTTCACAATTGGGGTACAACCCTTTTTTGTGATCCTCTAACATGCGATCGAACTTCAGCTTCTCCTTTTGACTTTCGCATTGTGTCGTTGCATCGACTATGACCCGGCGGAGATCATCATCATCAGGCACATCGTCTGGTTCCTCTTGATCTTCAGCAGCTTCACCCGTTGCAGCATCATTGGGCACATCTACTGGTTCCTCTTGATCTTCACCAGCTCCCCCCGTTGTAGCATCACCGTATTCAGGGGGCACATAGTTGTCATCGTACTCTTCTTCTTCGTCGTCTTCCATCATAACCCCTATTTCTCCATGCCTCGTCCAAACATTATAGTGTGGCATGAAACCCTTGTAAAGCAGGTGGGTGTGAAGGATTTTCCGGTTAGAGTAAGACATCGTATTCCCACATTTAGTGCATGGACAACACATAAAACCATTATGCTTGTTTGCCTCAGCCGCATCGAGAAACTCATGCACGCCCTTAATGTACTCGGAGGTGTCTCTGTCACCGTACATCCATTGCTGGTTCATCTGCGTGCATTATATATAATTAAGTGTCCAAATTAATAGAAGTTCATCATCACATTAAAACCAAAGTACATACATAGTTCTCATCTAACAACATATAGCTCTCCAGAGCATCTAATTAATTAAACCATACATTGAAACTATGTAAAACATTTCAAAGCGAAAACAAATGCCATCATAATCGCAACCAAGGTAACAATTGATCCAACGACATAATGATACCAAGCCTCGGTATGAATGGCATATTTTCTAATCTTTCTAATCTTTCTAATCTTCAAGCCTCGGTTGGAATTTCCGGTTCACATACATCCTAGATAAATAAAATCTATGTCACGTTGGTCGGCATAATTTTCATAAACAATAAATGAACCAATAGTTATAAAGATAATATATATACCACATCCGAATCATAGACAGGACGAGGGCCGATGGGGGCGGATACCAAAACCATCGCACTATATAAGATGCAATAATAAAACTAAGAAAATAATACAAGTATCTATGTAAACATACACGTAAGAATATTTTTTCCTTTCAGAAAGAAGATAAGAACAAGAGGCCCACCACGGTGGTGCCGGCGATGAGCTCAGCGCGGGTGATCGACGGCGGTGAAGACGGGGACGGGGTGATGGAGTCATGTACCTAGAGTAGGGTCACAGACCTGATCTAAGTACCCTGCCCAGGGACATCCTTAGAAGAGATCACCTTCCAGTCGACCTACGAGGGACTCACTCGACTGACTTGAAGGACTCGACCACGAAGACTCACTCGACCACCAGAAGGTCAAGAGGCACTCTGCACTGCAACGGTCTGTAATTAAGTAGACTTTATGATAGTAAAGACACTTTATGTGGGGCGTTACCAGTAACGCCCCGGACTTAACGCACCTTAAACCCTCTCCTACGTGGGCTGGCTGGGGTCCTGGCGCACTCTATATAAGCCACCCCCCTCCACAGGTAGAAGGGTTCGGCACCCTGTAATTCATATACACATAATCCACTCGACCGCCTCCGGGCTCCGAGATGTAGGGCTTTTACTTCCTCCGAGAAGGGCCTGAACTCGTACATCTCTTGTGCTTACAACCTCTCCATAGCTAGGACCTTGCCTCTCCATACCTACCCCCCACTCTACTGTCAGACTTAGAACCACGACAGTTGGCGCCCACCGTGGGGCCGGTGTTTTAGCGATTTTGTGGAGAAGTTGCGATTCTTCCGAGTACTTTCATCATGGTGGCTGCTGGAGTTTTGGTCGTGGGCCGAGAGATCCGTCTCGGTGCTCTCACCTTCGTCGCCGACGACTCCGCCTGGCTCCAGGAGGCTCCACTCGACGTCGATGCGCTCCCCGTCCGCGGTGCGACGCATTTTCGCGCATGTGTCCGCGGCGTTCTGCTGCGGCAACCGTCGACCCCGTATCGGTCGACTCCCCCATCGGCCACCCTCCCGGTCTTCCGCCAGCGCAAGCGCTCGGGCCGGTCGAGGCTTCAGCGGTGGGTGAGGCACGCGGTGGCTCGCCAGACGGCCACCACCCAAGTTGCGGCAATCGAGCCCGACGAATCCCTTTACGGCCTGTTCGATCTGTCGACTGGCTCCGTAGAGACTGCGTCCGAGTGCGATAGCAATGATCCAGCGGCGGAAATCCTGATGGTCGACGGGCCCCGCAGTCCCCATGGCTTCGCCCGTGATGGTGGGGCAGGGGACGGAGGCGACCCCGCACGAGACCATGAAGAGTACCAGCCCGAGCCACTCGACTCTCTGCAAAGAGAGGAACTTCGGCGCAGGAACGTGGATGCCCTATGTACTCCCATCGCAGGAGAAACCCCCGAGGCTCGCGCCTTGGAGGAGGCACGTTTGGCCAACTTGGCCGAATGCACTCGCCTGGAGAATCTTCAGCGAGCACTCGACAAGCGCGCGCAGCAACGAGTTCCCGACTCCAGTCGACGTCAACTCTTCCCGCCGACTCAGGTATATCGAACCCCAATACAGAATTTAGCAGCTGCGACCCGTATTGCAGAGTCCATCCAGCCCTCTCAGTCAGAAGCTGGCAGAGGCTTGATGCAGATCAGGGATCTGCTCTGGGCGGCAGGTGATCAGAATTTGGCCGTGTCGCAGTCGCGCAACAGAATTCACAGTCGATCCGTCGCTGCGAATACGGTTCAGTCGGCTCACAGCCCCAGATCGCCTCCGCGGCGTGAAGGGCGCGAGAATCGGCGAGACCAATATGGAGACCGATACGATCGAGATGATAGGCGTCGAGTGCCCGCTTCCCCTCCGAGGGGTGGGTCTTACGCTCCTCGGCAGCAAGATGACAGATGTCAGTTCAGTGCAGGGTGAAGAGTTCCAGTCGACCCCAGAGAACCAGGCTTCGACGCGCGATCCATTATCGTGCAAGGCTTGGTCGACCGGAACAGAGCCCATCGAGGTGGACTCGACAGAGATGCGCCCACGAGCAGTCGAGTGCATGTTTCTGGTCCGGAATGTTTCAGTAGGGCTATCAGAGCCGCAGTGATTCCTCCCAATTTTAGGTTGGCAACAGGAGTCAGCAAGTTCACTGGTGAGTCTAAGCCTGAAACTTGGCTTGAGGACTACCGAGTGGCGGTTCAGATTGGTGGTGGGAATGATGAGGTGGCCATGAAACATCTGCTCCTCATGTTGGAAGGTTCTGCCAGAGCATGGTTGACTCAGTTACCTCCTAGCAGCATTTACACTTGGGAAGATCTGTCCCGAGTGTTCGTCAGAACGTTTGAAGGAACTTGCAAGCGACCGGCTGGATTGACGGAGCTGCAAGTCTGCGTGCAGAAGACCAATGAGACTCTCAGGGAGTATCAGAGGTGGATCACTTTGCACCATACTGTGGAGAATGTGTCTCATCATCAGGCAGTCTGCGCCTTCAAGGATGGTGTCAAGAACAGAGAATTGAGTTTGAAATTTGGTCGAACCGGTGACATGACCTTGAATCGGATGATGGAAATTGCTACCAAGTACGCCAACGGTGAAGAAGAAGACCGACTCCGAAGCGGCAAGCACAAGCCGAGTCAGTCGGAGAAGGGAAACACCAGTCGGAAACAGAAGCGGAAGGCTGAACCAGCAGCTCCTGGAGAGGCTCTGGCCGTGACTCAGGGAAAGTTTAAAGGGAAACCAAAAGGATCCTGGAACCCTAAGAAGGTAAAGGATAAAGAAGGGAACGACATGATGGATATGCCGTGTCACATCCACACGAAGAAAGACGAAGAGGGGAATATCATTTACCCAAAGCATACCACTCGCCAATGTCGACTCCTGATCCAGCAGTTTCAAGGAAAACAGTCTAAGGACAAGGAAAAGGAGTTGGACAAGGCTGAAGGCAAGGAGGACAGTGAGGAAGGATATCCGCATATCGACTCCACTCTGATGATCTTTGCAGATGTGGAAAGCAAGAGTCCATTGAAAGTCATTAACCGAGAGGTGAACATGGTTGCCCCAGCAAAAGCAAATTATTTGAAATGGTCCCAAACACCCATCACATTCGACCAATCTGATCACCCGACTCATATTGCCACCCCTGGGAGGCAAGCTTTGGTGGTCGACCCAGTTGTCGAAGGCACTCGACTGACAAAGGTGCTGATGGACGTTGTTAGCGGTCTGAATTTGTTGTATGCAGACACACTAAAAGGAATGGGCATTCCGATGTCCCGACTGAGCACCAGTAACATGAGCTTTCATGGAGATATACTAGGGAAGAAAGCCGAGTCACTCGGCCAGATAGCTCTGGACGTGGTGTTTGGTGATTCGAAACATTTTCGCAAAGAGAAGTTGACGTTTGAGGTCGTGGATTTTCAGAGTGCATATCATGCCATTTTGGGGAGACCAGCTTATGCATAGTTCATGGCTCGACCATGTTACGTATACCTCAAATTGAAGATGCCCGGCCCCAAAGGAGTGATCACTGTCACCGGCGATCAGAAAAAGGCAGAAGAGTGCTTTCAGAAGGGCTCAAAGATTGCTGATTCCCAGGTGACAGCGGTCGAGTTCGAAGAATACAAGCAAAACGCAGATCCGAGTGACTTGCTGCGATCCAAGAAACCCGCCACAGAATCTGCATTCCAGTCGTCCGGTGAGACGAAGCCTGTTCACATTCACCCGACCGACCCCGACGCAGCTCCGACCCACATCTCCACAACACTCGACCCGAAATAGGAAGAAGCGCTCATCCAGTTCCTCCGTGAGAACTGCGACATTTTTGCATGGAAGCCCGCTGACATGCCAGGTGTTCCCAGGGGACTGGCTGAGCATCGCCTAAGAGTCGACTCATCTGCAAAACCAGTCAAAGAGCATGTTCGGCGGTCCGCCGTCCAGAAGAGAAAAGCCATCGGTGAGGAAGTGGCTCGACTGTTGGCGGCAGGATTTATCCGAGAGATATACCACTCCGAGTGGCTCGCTAATGTCGTCATGGTTCCTAAGAAGGACAAATCACTCCGAATGTGCATTGATTTCAAGCACATCAACCGGGCCTGCCCGAAAGATCATTTTCCTCTCCCTCGCATAGATCAAATTGTTGACTCGACCGCGGGATGTGAGAGATTGTCTTTTCTAGACGCCTACTCCGGGTACCACCAGATCCGTCTGTACGGACCCGACGAGGTAAAAACAACTTTCATCACTCCATTCGGGTGCTTCTGCTATATCACCATGCCATTCGGCCTCAAGAATGCCGGAGCCACATTTATGCGAATGATTCAGAAGTGTCTACTCACTCAAATCAGTCAGAATGTGGAAGCATATATGGATGATATCGTCGTCAAGTCACGAAAAGGTTCCGACCTGCTCGCTGACCTTGCCGAAACATTTGCCAACCTCAGAAGGTATGATATCAAGCTCAATCCATCAAAGTGCACATTCGGAGTTCCTGGTGGCAAGTTACTCGGCTTTCTCGTTTCCGAGCGAGGGATCAACGCTAATCCAGAGAAGATCGGCACTATTCTCCGAATGAAACGCCCTGTGCGAGTGCACGATGTCCAGAAGCTTACTGGATGCTTGGCCGCATTAAGTCGATTCATCTCACGACTCGGTGAAAAGGCATTGCCTCTTTACCGACTGATGAAGAAGGCACACAAGTTCGAGTGGACTCCAGAAGCTGATGCAACATTTGCCGAGCTAAAAGCTCTGCTCTCCACCCAGCCGGTGCTTGCTGCTCCAATCAGAAAAAGAGCCTCTGTTGCTTTATATCGCAGCCACAGGACGAGTCGTCAGTACTGTGCTTACGGTCGAGCGGGAAGAAGAAGGAAAAGCTTTCAAAGTTCAGCGCCCAGTGTATTATTTGTCTGAAGTCTTGACTCCATCCAAGCAAAGATATCCTCATTATCAGAAGCTTGTGTATGGAATATACATGACCACAAAGAAGGTTGCTCATTATTTCTCTGATCATTCCATCACAGTCGTCAGCGACGCTCCACTATCAGAGATTTTGCACAACAGAGACGCAACTGGTCGAGTGGCTAAATGGGCGATTGAACTTCTTCCCCTTGATATCAAGTTTGAGGCAAAGAAAGCCATTAAGTCCCAGGCAATAGCAGATTTCCTCGCCGAGTGGATTGAACAGCAGCAGCCGACTGAAGTTCACTCGGAGCATTGGACCATGTTTTTTGATGGCTAAATAAGCTCAGGTATGTGCTCCAGATTCACTTTGATTCCTCCAACAATGAGGCAGAGTATGAGGCCCTCTTATACGGATTGCGCATGGCCATTTCACTCGGCGTCCGTCGCCTGATGGTCTATGGCGACTCAGACTTAGTGGTCAACCAAGTGATGAAGGAGTGGGACGTGAGAAGCCCAGCCATGACTGGATACTGCAGTGCAGTGAGGAAACTGGAAAAGAAGTTCGAGGGGTTGGAGCTCCATCATATACCCCGACTGAAAAATCAAGCAGCTGATGATCTAGCAAAGATAGGTTCCAAGAGAGAGGCCATTCCGAGTGGTGTGTTCTTGGAGCATATACACACTCCGTCAGTCAAAGAAGACCCTTTCACCGAAGAAGCTCCACAGCCCAAGAGTGCCACAGATCCGACTGAGGTTGAAGTCCCAGGAGTAGTCGACTTGGTCATGGAGGTCTTGGTGGTCATTCCCGACTGGACAGTTCCGTATATCGCGTATATCCTGAGAAAAGAGCTCCCGGAGGATGAGGAAGAGGCTCGACAGATCGTCCGTCGATCTAAAGCCTTTACCGTAATCAAAGGACAGCTATATAGAGAAAGCGCGACTGGAGTTGGTCAGAAGTGCATAACACCAGAAGAAGGCCGAATCATCCTCAATGATATCCACTCGGGAACCTGTGGTCATCATGCGTCCTCTCGGACCGTCGTGGCCAAAGCATACCGAGCCGGATTTTACTGGCCAAAGGCAAATGAGATGGCAAAGGAGATAGTGGATAAGTGCGAGGGATGTCAGTTCTACTCTAATATGTCGCACAAGCCTGCATCAGCTCTGAAGACCATTCCACTCGTCTGGCCTTTCGCAGTATGGGGGTTGGACATGGTCGGTCCTTTGAGAACAGGGCGAGGTGGCTTCACGCATGTACTGGTGGCAGTCGACAAGTTCACCAAGTGGATTGAGGCTAAACCAGTCAAGAACCTTGACGCCGGCGCTGCTGTTAGCTTCATCAGGGAACTGATATTCAGATATGGAGTCCCGCACAGCATCATTACGGATAATGGGTCGAACTTTGACTCGGAAGAATTCAGGGATTTCTGCAACTCTCAAGGCACATGAGTCGACTACGCTTCAGTTGCCCATCCGCAGTCGAATGGACAAGCAGAGCGAGCCAATGGCCTGATTCTCAAGGGATTGAAACCCCGACTGATGCGTGATCTCAAGCATGCAGCTGGAGCTTGGGTCGACGAACTTCCCTCGGTGCTTTGGGGACTGCGGACCACACCTAATCGGTCGACTGGAAGAACTCCATTCTTCTTGGTCTACGGAGCTGAAGCAGTCTTGCCGAGTGATCTTCTCCACAATGCTCCTCGAGTTGAGATCTACAACGAAGCAGAAGCTGAACAAGCGCGGCAGGACGCAGTCGACCTTTTAGAGGAAGAAAGGGAGATGGCTCTGATCCGATCGACCATCTACCAACAAGATTTGCGTCGTTTCCACGCCAGAAATGTGAGGGGTCGAGCCTTCCAGGAAGGAGATTTAGTTCTCCGAGTGGATCAGAAGAAACCACACAAGCTTGCTCCTTCTTGGGAAGGACCCTTTATCGTCACCAAAGTTCTCCACAATGGGGCATACCGTCTTTACAACGTCGAACATAATATCGACGAGCCCCGAGCTTGGAACGCGGAACTACTCCGTCCATTTTACACTTAAGTTTATCACTCGGATGAGTTGCAATAAAGTACTCCTGTAGTTCATGGATTTCAAAATAATAGTGTCATAGTTCCTCCATAATTTTTGTCACTTTTTATTTTTGTCCAATAAAATTTTCCCCTCAGTGGGTGACTTAGCCGCGAATCCGTTTCGCCTAAGTTTGTAAAAATCCTTACCGAGTGGTGAGCCAGACTCCCACTCGGAGGCTTAGCTGCGAATCCATTTCGCCTAAGTTATAAAAATCCTACCGAGTGGTAAGCCAGACTTCCACTCGGGGGCTTAGCTGCAGCCCAGTGCTCGCCTAAGTTATAAAAATCCTACCGAGTGGTAAGCCAGACTTCCACTCGGAGGCTTAGCTGCAGTCCAAGTACTCGCCTAAGATATAAAAAATCCTACCGAGTGGTAAGCCAGAATTCCACTCGGAGGCTTAGCTGCGAATCCGTTTCGCCTAAGTTATAA
>NC_041390.1:4829219-4879931 GCF_002162155.2 Triticum dicoccoides | reverse complement strand
GGGGCTTAGCTGCAGTCCAAGGACTCGCCTAAGTTACCAAAATCCTACCGAGTGAAGAGCAAACCTCTCACTCGGGGGCTTAGCTGCAGCCCAGTGCTCGCCTAAGATATAAAAAATCCTACCGAGTGAAGAGCAAACCTCTCACTCGGGGGCTTAGCTGCAGCCCAGTGCTCGCCTAAGATATAAAAATCCTACCGAGTGAAGAGCAAACCTCTCACTCGGGGGCTTAGCTGCAGCCCAGTGCTCGCCTAAGATATAGAAATCCTACCGAGTGAAGAGCAAACCTCTCACTCGGGAGGCTTAGCTGCAGCCCAGCGCTCGCCTAAGTGGATTAAGGAATAAGTCGACTGCAGTGAGCGTCTTGCTTTGAACCTGCAAAAGACATTTCGAGCCAAAAAGCAATCATATTCAAACACCAAATTCAAGTTCAGCTCGATACCTAAAGGAACCGAAAGTGCTCAGGCGCTAAGCCTGTTAAGGTTTATCGGTTACAACTCCACTCGGCATACCGAGGCAAATTTAAAGCGTCGAGCTTAGAAGAAGTTTTTTACCCCTCCTGTGGAGGTCTGGAAGGTGCAACAAACTCATCAAGATCAATTCCATCTGCGATCCGAGTGGCAGCAGCAAGGAAAGTTTCCATAAAGGACCTGAAGTCGTGTTTCTTGGTGTTGGCCACTCGGAGAGCAGCCAGCTTGTCTTCTCGCGCATCTTTGCAGTGGACTCGGGCCAGACACAGAGCAACATCTGCACCACACCGAGCCGAGGACTTTTTCCACTCCTGCACTTGACCAGGGACAGCGTTCAAACGAGCCATCAGCGACTCGAGGTCGTTCTGGAGTGTCTCCCCGGGCCAGAGCGTTGAGTCGATGCGAGATGTGGTGACCTTCAGCCTTGCAAGATAGTCCACGACAGCTGCAACACGGGACTCCAGTCGGAAAACATTCATGGCAACTTCGTCGTTCACCGGAGAATTGACGGGGTCAAGGTTTGGTTCCAGCCGGCTAGTCTCTTCTTCAAAGTTTTGACAAAATTCTGCAAGGATGATCACCGAGTCAAAGCAATGGTCGAATGAAAAAACCACAGTTGAAAGTGATTGTTGAAGGTTTACCTTCAAGCATAAGACACAGCTTCCTGGCAAGACACTCAGGAAGGCCTCCAGATCATTTTTCTTCTCAAGAGCAGCTTTCAGATTGGTATTTTCTTGTTCAAGCTTGGTAACCGAAGCTAACTTCTCGTCGGCAAGCTTGATCCTCTCAGCTAGTTCAAGGTCTTTTTTCCTTTGGGCCTCCCTCACCTTACCTGCAAGTTACAGCAAGATCAGATTTTGAAACAAATGAAGTGAAAAAGCAGTCGTCAAGGTCTCACCAAACATACCTTCGGTCTCCTCCTTCGCCTTCGTCAGATTCTCCTGAACCAGCTTCAAATTCAGCTTGAGCTGAATGTGCTTGTTTTCCAGTTCAGTGTAGCGAGCCGCAAGGTCACAGGAGTTCTGCGAAGAACCAATCGACTAAATGTCAAAAATAATTCACTTCCGAGTGGAAAAGGAAAAATCACGCGTTTCTAAGACTACAGCCGAATCCAAGCATTCGACCGTAGTCTCGGGGACTACACCCAATGGGTGCACTCAGCGTGCCCCCACTAATCCTATTGAAGACAGAGTCGACCAGTCGACCGGTTTGCGCAATCCAGTCGCCATCGTCGAATGACGGAAAGACTAAAATTATAAAGCCTAAGGCCGACTGCCAGTAGTCGACCTTAGCCTTGGGGACTACACCCACTGGGTGCACTCAGCGTGCCGCCACTAATCCTATTGAAGACAGAGTCGACCAGTTGACCTAAAAAAAACAAGATGTATTCTTTAAGACTGTAACCGACTGCCAGCAGTCGACCACAGTCTCGAGGACTACACCCAGTGGGTGCACTCAGCGTGCCCCCACCGGTTTGCGAAATCCATTCTCCGTAGTCGAATGACGGAGAGACTGAAATTATAAAGCCTAAGGCCGACTGCCAGCAGTCGACCTTAGCCTTGGGGACTACACCCAGCGGGTGCACTCAGCGTGCCCCCGCTAACACGGAGTTTCAATCGACACACCCACTGGGTGACTACTATAAATTCTGGAAAGAAAAGTTTTTTGATAGCATATCCTAACAGAACAAGTGGTGGTCGACTGACCTGAACATTCCTTTGAAGGGCGGAACTGGCGTCGTAAGCTGCCTGGCTCGCATCCCGGATGGTCTTCAACTGCTCCATCATGATACCTGCCTGGCGTATCGCCTCCTTCGCGGCGCCGGCTTGGTCCTCTGGGACGTGGTGCGTCGTGAAGAGGGAGGGTTGCGGAGCACTCGTCAGCGGATCTGCGAAGGACACAGTGTGTCGAGTGGTGTTCTCCTCCTCCGCGACCAGAGTCTCAAGCACCGTCACATCCTGGGGCACCCTGCTGGCAGACGCTTTCCTCCTCATTATGTGCTTTAGCGGTTCCTCATCTTCATCATCATCAGGGAGAGTGATAACAACATTGGATGGAGCTACAGAAAAGAATCAGAATTAGAGATCATGAGTCAGTCGACTAGGAACGGGGTTAAGAGTATAATACCAGGTTTTGAGGTTGCTGCGTCCTCCATCTCATGATCGTCAGCCCGGGCTGAGGTCTCAGAAGTAGCAGCACTGCAACTCCGAAGAGTCAGTCGACTGACTCCAGCGCCGACCAGTGATAAGTTCACGCAAAACAAGAAGACTTAAGCAACATGATTACCCTGATATGGTGGGGATGGACACCTTCATCTTTGGTAGGTGCTTGGTCGGCTTTGACGGGGCCGCCCTGGGCTGCTTCGACGCCTTTTCAGTCGGCGCCGGAGAGGTGGTCCGAGGGTGCTTGGTCGACTGAGTGACGGTCGCAACCCCCTCCCACGTTCAGTCGCAGGGTCATGGGCAAGCTTCGACCGCCTTTCCGAGCGCGGTGGTGCAACCTCCTCCTCCTCCTCTTCCTCGTCCTCATCAACATCATCATTATCGTGATCAGTGTCACCGTCATCATCATCATCCTCAGCGGCGTCCGAGTCCCACTCCTCCTCCTGGCTCTCGCCCCCGCTCGCTTCTCCCTCCTCAGTCGGAGCTTGTGCTCCGTTGGGCATCGAGTACAGCTTAGTGAGGGCCTGATAGACATCCAGACAAAGAACAGTCGACCGATCGGCAGGGAAAACAGAAATAAATATGACGAGAATACAATGGGAAGTGGAGCAGACATACCTTGTTTGGATCACTGTGGCAGTCGAGTGGAGGAATCCTTCTGGCTCCGCGAGGGTTATCCTTGTTCCCAGTAACAGCGGCCATCCACCTTTCCAGAGTGGCATCGTCGACTGTTTCTGGATTGACCCGAGTCACATCCTCAGTCCCGCAGTACAGCCACATGCAATGGCTCCGGAATTGAAGAGGCTGGATACGACGCCTAAGGAAAACTTCCAGGAGATCCATACCCATCACTCCATCCCGAACCAACTGACCTACACGCTCCATCAGCATCTTCACGTCAGCTTTCTCCTCCGGAATCACCTTCAGAGAGGAGGGCTTGTTCACTCGGTCCATGGTGAATTGAGGGAGCCCACTCGACTGTCCCGGCGTCGACTGATCCTGGCAGTAGAACCAGGTCGACTGCCAGCCTCTGACTGACTCGGGAAATGTCATGGCTGGGAAGGTGCTCTTGCTCCTCACCTGGATCCCCAGGCCCCCACACATTTGGACAACTCGGGTTTTTTCGTCGCCTGGGCTCGCCTTCTTCACTGTCTGAGAGCGACACGTGAATATGTGCTTGAACAAGCCCCAATGCGGTCGACAACCCACAAAACTCTCACACATGGACACGAACGCGGCAAGATAAGCGATAGAATTCGGGGTGAAGTGGTGGAGTTGCGCTCCAAAGAAGTTCAAGAAACCACGAAAGAAAATGCTCGGCGGCAAAGAGAATCTGCGGTCGACATGGGTAGCCAGAAGCACGCACTCACCCTCTTCTGGCTGGGGCTGCCACTCTTTCCTCGGAAGCCTCGCAGCTCCATGAGGGATCAGGCCCTCGTTGGCCATGTCGAGGAGATCCTTCTCCGTGATGGTCGACTGGATCCAATCTCCCTGGACCCAGCCTTTCGGCAGGCGAGATCTAGACGAAGACCCGCCGCGGCGGGTGGATCTCCCCTTCGCCTTCTCCGTCGCCGACGCCTTCTTCGCGCGTTCCAGCACCGCCGTCTTCTCCTTGACCATGGCTACCGGCGAGATGCGCGAGGAGAAGTTGTGCGGAGGCGAGAGCGAGCGCGTTGGGCGGAGACGAAGGGAGCAGAGGGAGAATGCTAAGGCACTTTTCAAAAAACCCTCGCCGGGCGCATTTATAAGATCCCTTCCGAGTGGATGACAGGCTGGCCCAGTCGATCTAATCATATCCTGAAACAGTTGCGCGAGCGTGATACGTGGCGAAAAAAGCGGCGCGAAGATCGAGGCGTTTATGCCCCGTCCCATCCGAACGCCGCGGACCACTCCGCTTCGCGCGCTCCCCCAAATTCCGTATCCCGCGGAATCCGCGAACGGCAGATCAGTCTGCCAGATGCGGGATTCCCTGCGATCCGTCGCTCGGAAATCAGCGAAGTCCAAAAGATCACTCGACGAAGAAAAAGAATGGATCGAGTCGACTGAAGAAAAGTTGCTCACTATCAACAAAGAGATTTTTTGGTTCAAAGCAACGCACGACTAGCATGCGAAGGTTAATCGGCAACAACATCAACTCCTTCATCACTCAAGCCTCAATCCATTCGGGGGCTAATGATGGAGTCATGTACCTAGGGTAGGGTCACAGACCTGATCTAAGTACCCTGCCCAAGGACATCCTTAGAAGAGATCACCTTCCAGTCGACCTACGAGGGACTCACTCGATTTACTTGAAGGACTCGACCACGAAGACTCACTCGACCACCAGAAGGTCAAGAGGCACTCTGCACTGCAACGGTCTGTAATTAAGTAGACTTTATGATAGTAAAGACACTTTATGTGGGGCGTTACCAGTAACGCCCCAGACTTAACGCACCTTAAACCCTCTCCTACGTGGGCTGGCTGGGGTCCTGGCGCACTCTATATAAGCCACCCCCCTCCACAGGTAGAAGGGTTCGGCACCCTGTAATTCATATACACATAATCCACTCGACCGCCTCCAGGCTCCAAGACGTAGGGCTTTTACTTCCTTCGAGAAGGGCCTGAACTCGTACATCTCTTGTGCTTACAACCTCTCCATAGCTAGGACCTTGCCTCTCCATACCTACCCCCACTCTACTGTCAGACTTAGAACCACGACACGGGGCGTGACGGACCGCTAAACCTAGACAAATATTGAGGAAAATGGAGCTTGGAGGTCGAGCTTGGAGAGGAGAAAGCTTAAGTAGTGTGGCTCGGGCATTCTATAGAACACCTTGTGTGCATAGGAGGTGAGCTAGAGCACCACCAAGCCCTCTCCCCCTCGGCCAGAAAAAACAGAGCAGTGTGCTCTGCTCTTGCGCGAGGGTGTATATATAGGCACCACCATTGGTCCCGGTTGGTGGCATGAACCGGGACTAAAGGGGAGCCATTGGTCCCGGTTCATGCCACTAACCGGGACCAAGGCCCACGTGGCCCGGCTGGCCCCCTGGGCTCACGAACCGGGTCCAGTGCCCCCATTGGTCCCGGTTCTGGACTGAACCGGGACTAATGGGCTCACCCGGCCTGGACCTTTGCCCCCTTTTCTACTAGTGCCCCCTAGAAAAGGAAAGCACAAAGATCTTGCACCATCCATCCCTACATAGTTTCAATGATAGATGACTTAGATCCCATAAAAACCTTTTAACATCGTAGGCAACTTAGGTGTCTTATGGACAACTTCCAAAGTATTGTAGGAAATTGAGGATCACTCGTAGCCAACTTCATAGTGACGTAGGCAACTAGGTTTCTGAATACATGTTGGAGAAGTTTCCACTCTATGGTAAGCAACTTTCACAGTATGGTAGGCAACTAAACAATCAACAACTTAGTTTCTGAACCATGATAACCACCTATTACACTAGTGCACACAACTAATTAGGTGGCTACTAGGTGAATTCACTTATACACACGGTGAAATTCCTGTAGCATCAAAGTTGCTGATATTTAGCACTAAAGTTGCCTCATATAGCATCAAATTTTTTTTTGAAAAAGTTTAGCAAAACATATTCATATGGGATCTAGTTTTGAAGAGCTCGTCGCGAGGAACCCGGCTGTGAAAACGGTTCTTCGTTCTGACACCCGCTTCAAAAGTTATAGCTTTTTGAAAAAAATTATAACGGAATAAATAGGTGACGTTAGCACATGCATGTACATTGGTGGTGGCTATCTACATGCACACTGGCACAATCCCTACATACTGGCACCAACTGTCGTGTTAAAATAGTCAAAGCAGCAGATGCATGCATGGGACGGCTCACACGCGTGCGCTCGCGACATCCATATGGCGCAGCTGCACGATTGAGTATTTAGATATTTCTTTTGGTTGCTACATCCGAAACATGTCCAAGTTATACACGCCCAGGAGATTTGTTTCCTTGAGATTAATCACGGAATCATAGGCTGCTATTATTTCTCACGATTAAGGCCGCCGGAGTTAGAGGTGCAGGTCAGCAGGTTTAAATGGTGGAGATTATTTTCCTTGTGCCACATGGGATGGGGTCCACCATACCGGCAGCTCACGTATGGCACGGAGATGGCGCACCTAGGAATTTTATGTGTATACAGTATGAGTCAGTTTGTTAGTTTTAGGAATAAAAGGAAACTGCTGAGATGTAAAAGGCAATTAGGTTTATATTTTAGGAGAGTCCAGATTTTATTTGAGTTAGAGATAGAAGGTCGGTTTGCTTTTCAAGACAAGTTAGATGGCGAAACGACTCCTTATTGTTGGAAATATGCCCTAGAGGCAATAATAAAAGTATTATTATTATATTTCCTTGTTCATGATAATTGTCTTTTATTCATGCTATAACTGTATTATCCGGAAATCGTAATACACGTGTGAATACATAGACCACAATATGTCCCTAGTGAGCCTCTAGTTGACTAGCTCGTTGTGATCAACAGATAGTCAAGGTTTCCTGGCTATGGACATTGGATGTCGTTGATAACGGGATCACATCATTAGGAGAATGATGTGATGGACAAGACCCAATCCTAAGACTAGCACAAAAGATCGTGTAGTTCATTTGCTAGAGCTTTGCCAATGTCAAGTATCTCTTCCTTCGACCATGAGAGCGTGTAACTCCTGGATACCGTAGGAGTGCTTTGGGTGTATCAAACGTCACAACGTAACTGGGTGACTATAAAGGTGCACTACAGGTATCTCCGAAAGTATCTATTGTTTTATGCGGATCGAGACTGGGATTTGTCACTCCGTGTAAACGGAGAGGTATCTCTGGGCCCACTCGGTAGGACATCATCATATGCGCAATGTGACCAAGGAGTTGATCACGGGATGATGTGTTACGGAACGAGTAACGTGACTTTTCGGTAACGAGATTGAACAAGGTATTGGATACCGACGATCGAATCTCGGGCAAGTAACATACCGATAGACAAAGGGAATTGAATACGGGATTGATTAAGTCCTTGACATCGTGGTTCATCCGATGAGATCATCGTGGAACATGTGGGAGCCATCATGGGTATCCAGATCCCGCTGTTGGTTATTGACCGGAGAACGTCTCGGTCATGTCTACATGTCTCCCGAACCCGTAGGGTCTACACACTTAAGGTTCGATGATGCTAGGGTTATAAAGGAAGTTTGTATGTGGTTACTGAATGTTGTTCGGAGTCCCGGATGAGATCCCGGACGTCACGAGGAGTTCCGGAATGGTCCGGAGGTAAAGATTTATATATGGGAAGTCCTATTTTGGCCACTGGAAAATGTTCGGGATTTTTCGGTATTGTACCGGGAAGGTTCTAGAAGGTTCCGGAGTGGGGCCCACCTGCATGGGGGGACCCACATGAACGTGGGTAGTGGGGGAAAGGCCCCACACCCCTGGTCAAGGCGCACCAAGATCCCCCCTTAGAAGGAATAAGATCATATCCCAAAGGGATAAGATCAAGATCCCTAAAAAGGGGGGATAGCAATCGGTGGGGAAGGAAATGATGGGATTTCTTTCCTCCCACCTTTGCCAACGCCCCAATGGACTTGGAGGGAAAGAAACCAGCCCCTCCACCCCTATATATAGTGGGGAGGCGCATGGGAGCTTCACCCTTGCCCCTGGCGCAGCCCTCCCTCTCCCAAGTGCTCCTCCTCTCTCGCGGTGCTTGGCGAAGCCCTGCAGGATTGCCACACTCCTCCACCACCACCACGCCGTTGTGCTGCTGCTGGACGGAGTCTTCCTCAACCTCTCCCTCTCTCCTTGCTGGATCAAGGCATGGGAGACGTCACCGGGCTGTACGTGTGTTGAACGCGGAGGTGCCGTCCGTTCGGCACTAGGATCTCCGATGATTTGGATCACGACGAGTACGACTCCTTCAACCCCGTTCACTTGAACGCTTCCGCTTAGCGATCTACAAGGGTATGTAGATGCACTCTCTTTCTACTCGTTGCTGGTCTCTCCATAGATAGATCTTGGTGACACGTAGGAAAATTTTGAATTTCTGCTACGTTCCCCAACACTTATCTGCCCGCCTAGTCGAGGAACTGCAAGATTGTCTCCGTCTCGATCACCATCTGTGGTCGCTGCTTGCACTTGACGGTATGCTTCTATTGTGCCAAAGCCCATATCTTGTCGCCGTTGGCCACTAGAGAGACCATGCCCCCACCCGCTGACGATGTTGCCAAAAGTATTGATTGCGATTCACTACCGGAACAGGGCTCGATGCCGATGGACAAAGATATGCTGACACTATGTGAGATGCATGTGCTTCAAAGTTGGGATATGATAAGTGGTTATTTCATCATGATGATCTTGCTAAAAACCATTGAAGGACAAAATTTGACACTTGACAAAATATGATTTTTTTCATAATTTAAAGTGTCAATGCTTAATGTGAGGTGATGAACTAAATTTGTTTTCACTCGGTTGAATTAACATGATTTGTGGTGTTCATCTTCGTGGAGTGATCGTCGATGTTGGAGGTGTTGGTCCATGATCATCCCTCTCGGCTGATCAACTACATCCTCTACATCGGAGGGTGAGCAACAATTCCATGACCTTGTCCGCTTTTTTTCTTGTCAGTAGATTAAATTTCCACATCAAGTCGCATAACCTAGGCGTCTCCCGTCCGAAAGGGTTGCATCGATAAATATGCATTCAATTGCATATTTGTCACCGCAGCTCTTTCAGATTATCCAGCGTTTTCCACGGACGGCCCGAGGATGTGTAGATTGGGTACGTTGTTCATGCTCTACCCCGTTCCGAGACATGATTTCAGCGGCGCCTCCCCGTTGTTCTTCGGATGCACATTTTCCCGACATTTTGCCGAAACGTGTATTTGGAGAACAATGGGGAGGTGCTGCCGAAATTTTATCTCAAAATGGGGTAGAGCATGGACAGCGTACTCAGTCTACACATTCTCGGTTGGGATTAGGACCCATCTTTACCTATTGGAGATGTAGGTGGATTAAATGTCGTTTCTCGTCAGCCCTGTAAAAATGAAATACTGATGTGAGTATTTAAATGAATCCTTAATTTTGTTGTGTGGCTTTCAATAAAGTAGAGATGGCAGATAATCAGTGGACGTATAGTGGGTTTTTCCGTCTGAATCAAGTAACATGAGAGTGGATCGAGAAAACTGATGTGTTTTTGAAAGAGATATTTCGTAGTCCAATGAGGATTGTGCCAGAATGCCCCTGTGCCAAATGTAAGAGACGTATGCACAGAGATAAGAGTGAGATGACTAAGCACCTTCACACACATGGATTTATGCCCAACTTTAATATGCCGATAAACTTTGCCCAGCGGGGCCGTGGTAGAGAGGAGGTGATACGACAACGCGTTGCTGGTTATGAGGACGATGGGGTTAGAGACATGCTAGATGATGTCTTTGTTGCGCAGCCGACACCTCCGTCACATCCAACAAATGAACCAGAGGAGCCGGAGGAAACCGCAAAGACCTTCTTGGATATCTTGGCCTCGTCAAAGAAACATCTTTACTAGGGTGCCAAGCTCTCTGTGCTGGATGCCATCTCGCAACTGATGGCAGTCAAGGCCGAGTACGGCTATAGCCGAGGTTTCTTTGAAGCATTTCTGGGAATATGGGCTAACAGCCTCCCTGAGGGCCATGAACTGCCGAAAACCATGTACGCTGCAAAGAAAATCATGAAGGCGCTCTCGACGGATTATGAGAAAATACATGTTTGTCCAAACAATTGCCTTTTGTTAAGGCATGAGTATGCGAATGACAACTACTGTAGGAAGTGTGGTTCCTCTCGGTATATTGAGGTGGTCGATTAGCAGGGTCAGAAGAAGCAGCTAAAAATCCCCGTGAAGGTTCTTCGGTATCTTCATTTCAGAGAAAGACTACAACGCCTTTTCATCACCGAGGAGTCTGCCAAAATGATGAAGTGGCACAACGAAGGGAAAATGTACAATCCGAATAAAATTGTACATCCATCAGAAGGTGAAGCGTGGAAGTCATTTGATATAGAATACCCTGAGGAAGCAGCCGAGGCTGGGAATGTCAGAATTGCTATATCAGGTGATGGGTTCAATCCATATGGTATGTCGTCTAATCCATACAGCTGCTGACCCGTGTTTGTTATTCTACTTAATCTCCCTCCCTCCCGGCGCCATTACCTACTTAATCCAATGCAAGACCATGTTCTTGTCGCTTGTAATTCCGGGGCCTGAATATCCGGAGAAGAATTTGAGTGTGTTTACGCAGGAGTTGGTGGATGATTTGCACCATTCTTGGTACTTCCCGAGGTTGACATACGACCGGCATCTGCAGAAAGATTTCTTGATGAAAGTTTGGCTAGAGTATTGCATGCAAGAATTTCCCGGCTATGCCTTATTCTGCGAATGGTGTACAAGTGGAAAGATGCATGCCTTGCCCAGCGTGCATGCAGGCCTTGCGTTTCATTTGGCTGAAGAAGGGTGGCAAGTATGTTGCCTTTGACCTGCATCGACAGTTCCTCCCTCCAAACCATCCTGATAGGGAAGATAAGAAGAACTTCACAAAAGGCCTAGTAGTCCATGAAGTAAACGAGATTCCAACGTTTTTTGGTGCGGATGTGCTTGCTTAGCTGAAAGCTCTTAAGCCTGCCGACGAAGGGAAAGGCAAAGGCAAAGGCGAAGGCAAAGCCACAGGCGAAGGCGAGGGCAAGGGCAAGGGCAAAGAAAATGGCTAAGGGAGAAAAAGTTTTGAAGGATATGGTGAGACGCACAACTGGACTCACATTACCCCCTTCACGCAACTTCGCTATTTCAAGGACCTCAAACTTCCATACAACATCGACGTGATGCACCCGAAAAGAATGTACCAGAGGCCCTTTTTCGCACGATCCTCAACATTCCTGATAAGACAAAGGATAATGTTAATGGTAGAGTCGATCAATAGAATATTTGTGATAGACCACGTGTACACATGCAGCCTCCCACAGGCAGTCGAAAATCTTGGTTCAAGCCAGATGATGACTTCGTACTTAAAAAGGATAATAAGATGGAGGCATTCAAGTGGATGTAACACGTCGTGAAGTTCACTGATGGTTATGCGTCAAATATAAGTAAGGGGTCAATCTTTCAACAGGCAAAGTGACCAAGCTCAAGAGTCATGGCTATCATGTGTGGATTGAGTGGATTATGCCGGTGATGGTTCGGGCCTATGTTCCCGAGCGTGTCTGGCGTGTGCTTGCGGAGCTAAGCCATTTCTTCCGCATGCTTTGTGCTAAATAAGTATGTGCTGAGATGATAAAACAAATGCATAAGAAGGCGCCGGAGTTGATATGCAAACTAGAGAAGATCTTCCCGCCAGGCTTCTTTACTCCGATGGCACATCTCATTTTGCACCTCGCGAACGAGGTATTGTTGGGGGGCCTTGTGCAGAATCGTTGGCAGTACGAACCCAAGAGATAGAACAAGCATCTGAGACAGAAATGTGGAAACAAAGCTAAGATTGAAACTTCCATAGCTGAGGCAGTTATACTAGAGGAGGTGGCAGACCTCAGGACAGCGTACTATCCGGACCATGTTCCCACGCTGCACAATAAGGTGTCTCTATACAATACAGAAGAGCCCAAGTATAAACCCAGGCTGCCTCTATTCAGCGGGCAAGGTGGCAGGGCTGGATGCTCGACACCTTATATCATGCCACAAGAAGAGTGGGAGGATGTCATGTTCTATATCTTGCACGACATCAAGGAAGTTGAGGATGAGTGGATGAGGTAATACCTTTGTACCATTCTTGTAGTCAATTCGTTATGTTCACTTTGCCTCGTTCTAATACTGCTTTTCTTATTTTAGTCGATTCGTTGATGAAGAGTGGACGGGAATGCTGCCTCCTACTGAACTGGAGGAACTTGCTCTTCTTCAAATGGGTGCCGATGGAAGGAAAAATTTTGTTGCGTGGTTCATGGAAAAAGTAAATTTTCACACTTCCCTATTACCCAGTTCACCCTACAATTCCAATTAAACTCATGCAACCTATAATTTCAATTAAACTTGTAGGAAAAAGATCTGAACACATCAATGGATGAATAATTGAGATGGGTTTCCATGGGTTTTAACAGTCGGGTCATGACATGCGAAAAGTATGATGTGAATGGGTATGGCTTCCATACAGAGGAGCACCAGAACAGTTGGCCTGATCCCAAAACTATAAATACCGGAGTCCTCACTGAAGGAGATAATAAAGTAGATTACTACGGAAGGGCAGGAAAAATATATGAGCTTACATTCAAACGTGGCCGCGAACACCTAAGTCTCACTGTGTTCAAATGCCGATGGTTCGACCCCATGCCAGAAAGAGTATCTAAAGGGTTGGGAAGTTGTGTTTAAGGTGTTGCCACATGGTAAGCTACCGGACCTGAACGATGATGATTACTACAACATAAACACCATGATATACGAGGGAGTGTTCTTTCAAGAGCAACATGATGACATGGTACGAAACAAGGACGATGATGACTTGGGTTATGGTGACCTGGACCCAAATGATGACGATGCATGGATTGATGGTGAGGCAGTTGTGAATCAAAGAGACATAATTATGCTTGAAAAGTTAAATGAAGACGCTGGCGATGAGGAAGAGACTCCACCTCCATCACACAACGAAGAAGATATGCGTGATAGTGATAATGAGACTGGTCGACAAATAGATTTCAATAGTGATGATTCATATGGGTTCTAGAAAATGTAAGTTCTTTTAATGATCATTACAATAGTATGCTTAATGTGCTCTTCTGTTATTAATGTTCTTTCCTGTATGCTTGTTTATTTGATATCCTTACTAATTGCTTATTCTCTTCTCAATGCAGATTTGGTAATCATGGGCAAGTCCAGCGGCGCTGGTTTCCTCAGTAAATTCAAAGGACTTACACGGAGTGGACGAGCCCACAAGGTTCCCCCCCCCCGACTACGCGAGGATGACACCTCACAGGGAGGTCGAGGGGTCGGGGGAGGAGACCCTAGAGGAGGAGGGGGTGGGGGAGAGCCCCTAGTGGAGGAGGTGGTGGGGGGAGAGGCACCCGGGTCAAAAAACTCTGGGCCGTGTCGGAAATAGGTGGGTCTTCTTCAATGCCCTCCTATACTAAGGCACCTTCTGAGTCTGAGGAGCAGGAGTATGTTCCTCAGAAGGAGTAGGGCGAGGAGGAGGAGTGCGAGGAGGAGGGTGAGGAGGAGGATGGTGGAGGGGAGGGTGAGGAGGAGGGTGGAGGGGAGGTTGACCCCGAGTTGTGGGGTGACTTGGCGTCGGGTGCTCCGAAGGGGTGGCTGCGTGGTATTGCAGAACTACCTACACCACCTTCTATCGAGGCCAACAAGTGGCTCATTAAAGCCAAGGGGACAGAGTAAGTGCCTCTCAATCATGTTTTGAACACATGCTAACATTTTCTTAGTGTACACATGCTAATTCTTTGATTCTTTTGCAGGAACCGGATCCTTCACGAAAAGGGCCGTAAACCGAATGGCCTTATCACTGTCCTGTTGAAGGAGTTTTGGCTGGGCCTATTCTGGCCGAGGCCAGACAGGGACCCGGAGCTGCGGGTTTTGGCCACAAGCTGGGCCCACTACGAGGCTGCCAGCCTCGCGGAGTACAGGACGACCGCTAAGGCCGTGATCACCAAATTATGGGTAAGTTCTCTTCAGAATTACTTGTCTTCAGTTTCGTTCATAGTTTACCATGGAATCACTCAATCATGCTTTGTTTGCTTCTGGTTTTATGCATGATTGCAATAATTCTATAGAGTTCTTGACGAGCACAAGGCCAGAGCCGACGTGGTCTTGGTGGTTGCGACGAAGAAGAAAGCTCGTCAGTTGCAGTACGAGGTGCGCTCGGTTGCCGTCCCGCACTACTACCACACCTACCTTCATCAAAAGATGAGCAAAAGTGAAGTGCAGAAGCAAGGACTTACCTTGAACAGGGAGCAGTACATGAACGTAAGTATTAGAGACTTTTCATTCCAACGTATACGCAGTCAATATCATTGTTTCGTGCTCACATGTCATGCTTCCATTATTTAGGTTATTCCTCCTTGTTGCTTTGGAAAGGATGACAGATGGGCGAGTTTGGTGTTGGGGAACGTAGTAATTTCAAAAAATTCCTACGCACACGCAAGATCATGGTGATGCATAGCAACGAGAGGGGAGAGTGTTGTCTACGTACCCTCGTAGACCGAAGCGGAAGCGTTGACGCAACATAGAGGAAGTAGTCGTACGTCTTCCCGATCCGACCGATCCAAGCACCGAAACTACAACACCTCCGAGTTCTAGCACATGTTCAGCTCGATGACGATCCCCGGGCTTCGATCCAGCAAAGCATCAGGGAGGAGTTCCGTCAGCATGACCGCGTGGTGACGATGTTGATGTTCTACCGTCGCAGGGCTTCGCCTAAGCACCGCTACTATAAGACCGAGGTGGAATATGGTGGAGGGGGGCACCGAACACGGCTAAGGAACGATCACGTAGATCAACTTGTGTGTCTAGAGGTGCCCCCCTGCCCCCGTATATAAAGGAGCAAGGGGGGGTGCGGCCGGCCAGGAGCAGGGCGCGCCAGGAGGAGTCCTACTCCCACCGGGAGTAGGATCCCCCCTTTCCTAGTTGGAATAGGATTCGGGAGGGGGAAAGAGGAGAGAGAGAAGGAAGGGGGGCGCCGCCCCCCTCTCCTTGTCCAATTCGGACTAGGGGGGAGGGGCGCGCGGCCCAGCCCTGGCCACCTCTCCTCTCTTCCACTAAAGCCCACCAAGGCCCATTTACCTCCCGGGGGGTTCCGGTAACCTCCCGGTACTCCGGTAAATTCCCGATTTCACCCGGAACAATTCCGATATCCAAATATAGGCTTCCAATATATCAATCCTTCTGTGTCGACCATTTCGAGACTCCTCGTCATGTCCGTGATCATATCCGGGAGTCCGAACAAACTTCAGTACATCAAAATATATAAACTCATAAACTGTCATCGTAACGTTAAGCGTGCGGACCCTACGGGTTCGAGAACAATGTAGACATGACCGAGACACGTCTCCGGTCAATAACCAATAGCGGAACCTGGATGCTCATATTGGCTCCTACATATTCTACGAAGATCTTTATCGGTCAGACCGCCTAACAACATACGTTGTTCCTTTTGTCATCGGTATGTTACTTGCCCGAGATTCGATCGTCGCTATCTCAATACCTAGTTCAATCTCGTTACCGGCAAGTCTCTTTACTCGTTCCGTAATACATCATCTCGCAACTAACTCATTAGTTGCAATGCTTGCAAGGCTTATGTGATGTGCATTACCGAGAGGGCCCAGAGACACCTCTCCGACAATCGGAGTGACAAATCCTAATCTCGAAATACGCCAACCCAACAAGTACCTTCGGAGACACCTGTAGAGCACCTTTATAATCACCCAGTTACGTTGTGATGTTTGGTAGCACACAAAGTGTTCCTCCAGTAAACGGGAATTGCATAATCTCATAGTCATAGGAACATGTATAAGTCATGAAGAAAGCAATAGCAACATACTAAATGATCAAGTGCTAAGCTAATGGAATGGGTCAAGTCAATCAGATCATTCACCTAATGATGTGATCCCATTAATCAAATAACAACTCTTTGTCCATGGTTAGGAAACATAACCATCTTTGATTAACGAGCTAGTCAAGTAGAGGCATACTAGTGACACTTTGTTTGTCTATGTATTCAGTTTCCGGTTAATACAATTCTAGCATGAATAATAAAAATTTATCATGAAATAAGGAAATAAATAACAACTTTATTATTGCCTTTAGTGCATATTTCCTTCAGTCTCCCACTTGCACTAGAGTCAATAATCTAGATTACACAGTAATGATTCTAACACCCATGGAGCCTTGGTGTTGATCATGTTTTGCTCGTGGAAGAGGCTTAGTCAACGGGTCCGCTACATTCAGATCCGTATGTATCTTGCAAATCTCTATGTCTCCCACCTGGACTAGATCCCGGATGGAATTGAAGCGTCTCTTCATGTGCTTGGTGCAGTTTCTGTTGACTAAGCCTCTTCCACGAGCAAAACATGATCAGCACCAAAGCTCCATGGGTGTTAGAATCATTACTGTGTAATCTAGATTATTGACTCTAGTGCAAGTGGGAGACTGAAGGAAATATGCCCTAGAGGCAATAATAAAGTTATTATTTATTTCCTCATATATCATGATAAATGTTTATTATTCAAGCTAGAATTGTATTAACCGGAAACATAATACATGTGTGAATATATAAACAAACAGACTGTCACTAGTATGCCTCTACTTGACTAGCTCGTTAATCAAAGATGGTTATGTTTCCTAACCATGAACAAAGAGTTGTTATTTGATTAACGAGGTCAAATCATTAGTTGAATGATCTGATTGACATGACCCATTCCATTAGCTTAGCACCCGATCGTTTAGTATGTTGCTATTGCTTTCTTCATGACTTATACATGTTCCTATGACTATGAGATTATGCAACTCCCGTTTACCGGAGGAACACTTTGTGTTCTACCAAACGTCACAACGTAACTGGGTGATTATAAAGGTAATCTACAGGTGTCTCCGAAGGTACTTGTTGGGTTGACGTATTTCGAGATTAGGATTTGTCACTCCGATAGTCGGAGAGGTATCTCTGGGCCCTCTCGGTAATGCGCATCACATAAGCCTTGCAAGCATTGCAACTAATATGTTAGTTGTGAGATGATGTATTACGGAACGAGTAAAGAGACTTGCCGGTAACGAGATTGAACTAGGTATTGGATACCGACAATCGAATCTCGGGCAAGTAACATACCGATGACAAAGGGAACAACGTATACTGTTATGCGGTCTGACCGATAAAGATCTTCATAGAATATGTAGGAGCCAATATGGGCATCCAGGTCCCGCTATTGGTTATTGACCGGAGACGTGTCTCGGTCATGTCTACATTGTTCTCGAACCGTAGGGTCCGCACGCTTAACGTTACGATGACACTTATTATGAGTTTATGCATTTTGATGTACCGAAGGTTGTTCGGTGTCCCGGATGTGATCACGGACATGACGAGGAGTCTCGAAATGGTCGAAACATAAAGATCGATATATTGGAAGCCTATATTTGGACATCGGAATTGTTCCGGGTGAAATTGGCATTTTACCGGAGTACTGGGGGGTTACCGGAACCCCCCGGGGGTTAATGGGCCTACATGGGCCATAAGGGAGAAGGGAGGGGCCGGCCAGGGCAGGCCACGCGCCCCCTACCTCCCTAGTCCGAATAGGACAAGGAAGGGGGGGGGGCGCCCCCCTTTCCTCTTCTCCCTCCCCCTTTCCTTCTCCAACAAGGCAAGAGAGGGGGGAGTCCTACTCCCGGTGGGAGTAGGACTCCTCCAGGCGCAACCCTTGGGGCTGGCCGCACCTCCCCCTCCCTCCTTTATATACGGGGGCAGAGGGGGCACCCTAGAACACACAAGTTGATCTTCGTGATCGTTCCTTAGCCGTGTGCGGTGCCCCCCTCCACCATATTCCACCTCGGTCATATCGTTGCAGTGCTTAGGCGAAGCCCTGCGCCGGTAGAACATCATCATCGTCACCACGCCGTCGTGCTGATGGAAATCCTCCCCGAAGCTTTGCTGGATCAGAGCTTGGGGTGCGTCATCGAGCTGAACGTGTGCGAAGAACTCGCAGGTGCCGGAGTAACGGTGCTTGGATCGGTTGGACTGGGAAGACGTACGACTACTTCCTCTATGTTGCGTCAACGCTTCCGCTTTGGTCTACGAGGGTACGTAGACAACACTCTCCCCTCTCGTTGCTATGCATCACCATGATCTTGCGTGTGTGTAGGAAATTTTTTGAAATTACTACGTTCCCCAACAGTCCATACTTTGTTTTCATACATGGATCCCATCTCAGATTTCATGGCTTCAAGCCATTTTGTGGAATCTGGGCTCACCATCGCTTCTTCATAGTTCGTAGGTTCATCATGATCTAGTAGCATGACTTCCAGAACAGGATTACCATACCACTCTGGTGCGGATCTTACTCTGGTTGATCTACGAGGTTCAGTAGTAACTTGTTCTGAAGTTTCATGATCATTATCATTAGCTTCCTCACTAATTGGTGTAGGTGTCACTTAAACCGGTTTCTGTGATGTACTACTTTCCAATAAGGGAGCAGGTACAGTTACCTCATCAAGTTCTACTTTCCTCCCACTCACTTCTTTCGAGAGAAACTCCTTCTCTAGAAAGTTTCTGAATTTAGCAACAAAAGTCTTGCCTTCGGATCTGTGATAGAAGGTGTATCCAACAGTCTCCTTTGGATATCCTATGAAGACACATTTCTCCGATTTGGGTTCGAGCTTATCAGGTTGATGTTTTTTCACATAAGCATCGCGGCCCCAAACTTTAAGAAACGACAACTTTGGTTTCTTGCCAAACCATAGTTCATAAGGCGTCGTCTCAACGGATTTCGATGGTGCCCTATTTAACGTGAATGCGGCCGTCTCTAAAGCATAACCCCAAAACGATAGCGGTAAATCTGTAAGAGACATCATAGATCGCACCATATCAAGTAAAGTACGATTACGACGTTCAGACACACCATTACGTTGTGGTGTTCTGGGTGGCATGGGTTGCGAAACTATTCCGCATTGTTTCAAATGTACACCAAACTTGTAACTCAAATATTCTCCTCCACGATCAGATCGCAGAAACTTTATTTTCTTGTTACGATGATTTTCAACTTCACTCTGAAATTCTTTGAACTTTTCAAATGTTTCAGACTTATGTTTCATTAAGTAGATATACCCATATCTGCTTAAGTCATCTGTGAAGGTGAGAAAATAACGATATCCGCCACGAGCCTCAACATTCATCGGACCACATACATCTGTATGTATGATTTCCAACAAATCTGTTGCTCTCTCCATAGTAACGAGAATGGTGTTTTGGTTATCTTGCCCATAAGGCACGGTTCGCAAGTACCAAGTGATTCATAATCAAGTGGTTCCAAAAGCCCATCAGTATGGAGTTTCTTCATGTGCTTTACACCGATATGACCCAAACGGCAGTGCCACAAATAAGTTGCACTATTATTATCAACTCTGCATCTTTTGGCTTCAACATTATGAATATGTGTATCACTACTATCGAGATTTAATAAGAATAGACCACTCTTTAAGGGTGCATGACCATAAAAGATATTAGTCATATAAATAGAACAACCATTATTCTCTGATTTAAATGAATAACCATCTCGCATCAAACAAGATCCAGATATAATGTTCATGCTCAACGCTGGCACCAAATAACAATTATTTAGGTCTAATACTAATCCCGAAGGTAGATGTAGAGGTAGCGTGCCGACCGCGATCACATCGACTTTGGAACCATTTCCCACGCGCATCGTCACCTCGTCCTTCGCCAATCTTCGCTTAATCCGTAGTCCCTGTTTTGAGTTGCAAATATTAGCAACAGAACCAGTATCAAATACCCAGGTGCTACTGCAAGCATTAGTAAGGTACACATCAATAACATGTATATCACATATACCTTTGTTCACCTTGCCATCCTTCTTATATGCCAAATACTTGGGGCAGTTCCGCTTCCAGTGACCAGTCTGCTTGCAGTAGAAACACTCAGTTTCAGGCTTAGGTCCAAATTTGGGTTTCTTCTCCTAAGTAGCAACTTGCTTGTTGTTCTTCTTGAAGTTCCCCTTCTTCTTCCCTTTGCCCTTTTTCTTGAAACTAGTAGTCTTATTGACCATCAACACTTGATGCTCCTTCTTGATTTCTACCTCCGCAGCTTTTAGCATTGCGAAGAGCTCGGGAATTGTCTTATCCATCCCTTGCATGTTATAGTTCATCACGAAGCTCTTGTAGCTAGGTGGAAGTGATTGGAGAATTATGTCAATGACGCAGTCATCCGGAAGATTAACTCCCAATTGAATCAAGTGATTATTATACCCAGACATATTGAGTATATGCTCACTGACAGAACTGTTCTCCTCCATCTTGCAGCTATAGAACTTATTGGAGACTTCATATCTCTCAATTCGGGCATTTTCTTGAAATATTAACTCCAACTCCTAGAACATCTCATATGCTCCATGACGTTCAAAACGTCGTTGAAGACCCGATTCTAAGCCGTAAAGGATGGCACATTGAACTATCGAGTAGTCATCAGCTTTGCTCTATCAGACGTTCTTAACGTCGTCAGTTGCATCAGCAGCAGGCCTGGCACCCAGCGGTGCTTCCAGGACGTAATTCTTCTATGCAGCAATGAGGATAATCCTCAAGTTACGGACCCAGTCCGTGTAATTGTTAGCATCATCTTTCAACTTTGCTTTCTCAAAGAACGCATTAAAATTCAACGGAACAACAGCACGGGCCATCTATCTACAATCAAACATAAACAAGCAAGATACTATCAGGGACTAAGTTCATGATAAATTTAAGTTCAATTAATCATATTATTAAAGAACTCCCACTTAGATAGACATCCCTCTAATCCTCTAAGTGATCACGTGATCCATATCAACTAAACCATGTTCGATCATCACGTGAGATGGAGTAGTTTCAATGGTGAACATCATTATGTTGATCATATCTACTATATGATTCACGCTCGACCTTTCGGTCTCTGTGTTCCGAGGCCATATCTGTTATATGCTTGGCTCGTCAAGTTAAACCTGAGTATTCCGCGTGTGCAACTGTTTTGCACCCGTTGTATTTGAACGTAGAGCCTATCACACTCGATCATCACGTGGTGTCTCAGCACGAAGAACTTTCGCAACGGTGCATACTCAGGGAGAACACTTTTACTATGATAATTTAGTGAGGGATCATCTTATAATGCTACCGTCAATCAAAGCAAGATAAGATGCATAAAAGATAAACATCACATGCAATCAATATAAGTGATATGATATGGCCATCATCATCTTGTGCTTCTGATCTCCATCTTCGAAGCACCGTCATGATCACCATCGTCACCGGCGCGACACCTTGATCACCATCGTAGCATCATTGTCGTCTCGCTAATCTTATGCTTCTACGACTATCGCTACCGCTTAGTGATAAAGTAAAGCATTACAGGGCGATTGCATTGCATACAATAAAGCGACAACCATATGGCTCCTGCCAGTTGCCGATAATTCGGTTACAAAACATGATCCTCTCATACAATAAAATTTAGCATCATGTCTTGACCATATCACATCACAACATGCCCTGCAAAAACAAGTTAGACGTCCTCTACGCATCAAAACCACAACGATAGTTTGTCAAGTTGGTGTTGTTTTAACCTTCGCAAGGACCGGGCGTAGCCACACTCGGTTCAACTAAAGTTGGAGAAACTGACACCCGCCAGCCACCTGTGTGCAAAGCACGGCGGTAGAACCAGTCTCGCGTAAGCGTACGCGTAATGTCGGTCCGGGCCGCTTCATCCAACAATACCGCCGAACCAAAGTATGACATGCTGGTAAGCAGTATGACTTATATCGCCCACAACTCACTTGTGTTCTACTCGTGCATATAACATCAACACATAAAACTTGGCTCTGATACCACTATTGGGGAACGTAGCGATTTCAAAAAAAATCCTACGCACACGCAAGATCATGGTGATGCATAGCAACGAGAGGGGAGAGTGTTGTCTATGTACCCTCGTAGACCGAAGCATAAGCGTTGACACAATGTAGAGGAAGTAGTCGTAGGTCTTCCCGATCCGACCGATCCAAGCACCGAAACAACGGCACCTCCGAGTTCTAGCACACGTTCAGCTCGATGACGATCCCCGGGCTTCGATCCAGCAAAGCGTCGGGGAGGAGTTCCAACAGCACGACGGCGTGGTGACGATCTTGATGTTCTACCGTTGCAGGGCTTCGCCTAAGCACCGCTACGATATGATCGAGGTGGAATATGGTGGAGGGGGCACCGCACACGGCTGAGGAACGATCACGTAGATCAACTTGTATGTCTAGAGGTGCCCCCTGCCCCCGTATATAAAGGAGCAAGGAGGGTGCGGCCGGCCAGGAGGAGGGCCCGCCAGGAGGAGTCCTAATCCCACCGGGAGTAGGACCCCCCCTTTCCTAGTTGGAATAGGATTCGGGAGGGGGAAAGAGGAGAGAGAGAAGGAAGGGGGGCGCCGCCCCCCTCTCCTTGTCCTATTCGGACTACGGGGGGAGGGGCGCGCGGCCCAGACCTGGCCACCTCTCCTCTCTTCCACTAAAGCCCACCAAGGCCCATTTACCTCCCGGGGGGTTCCGGTAACCTCCCGGTACTCCGGTAAATTCCCGATTTCACCCGGAACAATTCTGATATCCAAATATAGGCTTCCAATATATCAATCTTTATGTCTCGACCATTTCGAGACTCCTCGTCGCGTCCGTGATCTTATCCGGGACACCAAACAAACTTCGGTACATCAAAATATATAAACTCATATTGAAACTGTCATCGTAACGTTAAGCGTGCGGACCCCACGGGTTCGAGAACAATGTAGACATGACCGAGACACGTCTCCGGTCAATAACCAATAGCGGAACCTGGATGCTCATATTGGCTCCTACATATTCTACGAAGATCTTTATCGGTGAGACCGCATAACAACATACGTTGTTCCCTTTGTCATTGGTATGTTACTTGCCCGAGATTCGATCATCGGTATCTCAATACCTAGTTCGATCTCGTTACCGGCAAGTCTCTTTACTCGTTCCGTAATACATCATCTCACAACTAACTCATTAGTTGCAATGCTTGCAAGGCTTATGTGATGTGCATTACCGAGAGGGCCCAGAGATACCTCTCCGACAATCGGAGTGACAAATCCTAATCTCGAAAAACGCCAACCCAACAAGTACCTTAGGAGACACCTGTAGAGCACCTTTATAATCACCCAGTTACGTTGTGACATTTGGTAGCACACAAAGTGTTCCTCCGGTAAACGGGAGTTGCATAATCTCATAGTCATAGGAACATGTATAAGTCATGAAGAAAGCAATAGCAACATACTAAACGATCAAGTGCTAAGCTAACGGAATGGGTCAAGTCAATCAGATCATTCACCTAATGATGTGATCCCGTTAATCAAATAACAACTCTTTGTCCATGGTTAGGAAACATAACCATCTTTGATTAACGAGCTAGTCAAGTAGAGGCATACTAGTGACACTCTGTTTGTCTATGTATTCACACATATATTATGTTTCCGGTTAATACAATTCTAGCATGAATAATAAACATTTATCATGAAATAAGGAAATAAATAATAACTTTATTATTGCCTCTAGGGCATATTTCCTTCATTTGGTGGATAGGTGGCTCGGCGAGGATGCAGAGTTTGCTGCCAAGAGCAGCAAGGCCTGGGAAAAACGTAGAAAATACGGGACACACGACCAAGGAAACAGGAACCACTGGGGCTTCAAGGCCATGAAGGTATATCTATATGCATGACGCATTTTTGTTCTTCTTTTTACCGTCATGTTCTTATGTATGGCTAACTTCCGTTTGACGTTGCAGGAGGACAAGTTGAAGAGGCCGCTCTTAGACATTGAGTCGTGGAAGCTGGCCCGCGAGCGGAGTGATCGCAAGGCCCGCGAGAGCCAGTACTAATGCAAGACCGAGGAGCACCTGGAGTCTTACACTCAGCAGTTTCAGAGGTTGCATCCGCCTGGTCCGGATGCTCCTAACATCTTCCAGTCTCCGATCGACGACACGGCGGTGGTGGCCATCCAACCGAAGTCCCATGGCTGGTATACGTGTTTCAATGGCTTGATCACTCCTTCGGTCTCGTACACACGGCTTCGGCCTACCAACTCGAGCCCGTTAGAGAGTACGGGGCGTTCGCAGCCTCCCTTAGCCCGCCAGCATGCTGTAAGTACTTCCCCCTTATCTTCTTTCTCTCTAACTTTCTCAGTTTATTTTCAGCATTGCCCACTTAGAAACAACCTAAATTTTGTAGGCATATAAGGCCTTTGTCGAGCATAGGAATCTCGAGGTGCGGGGGTACTTAAAACAAGTGAAGGCAAACGATGATTACAACCGTCAGATGATGATGGTTAGTTTGGCCCTCTTAAAACCAAGCTAAATTTTGCACTCTCATTCCTTCTGACATTCTAGTTTGCTTGTTTAACTAGCATCCAGGCTATGTTGCCGTCTTGGACTAACCGCACAGATCCATCACAAATGGGACCCCCACCACCACCTACGGGAGAACCCCCACACGTGCCCACGTTCGATGAATGTGTGGCACTAGGCAGTGATACTCCGGTTAGTACTTTTGCCTAACTACTGACAAACTAGTTCTCGTTCATTCAACACTTTCATATCATATTTACCGTTAGAATCTCTTCTCAAACATGTAGGGGACCGGTGGCTCGTTGACCCCAGTCACTCCGATCTGGCAAGGTGGTGCTGGTATTGGTGGTGGAGGTCTTGGCGGTGGCTTTCTTGGCTGATGTGTTTCGACGATGATGATGTTGAGGATCTTTAGATGATGAACTTTAGTATCGTTAGATGATGAACTTGAGTATCTCTATGATGATGATGATGATGATGATGATCTTGAGTATCTCTATGATGATGAACTTCATGATGATCTATGGATCTGTCTTATTTCTGTGTGTATATGGATATTGTCATATTTTCTGGTTTTAAATGTTGTCAAATTGAATTGAAACAGAGAAAACAGAGCAAATTAAAAAAACAGATCTATGCCGACGGCATAGCCATGTCCAGGAGTGCCGAGCGGCCGCCACGCCGTAGAGGTCTGCCAACGGCCTGGCCGTCAGCATAGATAAAATCTATGCCGACGGCATACGGCCACGCCGTCGGCATACCTCTGCTGCCAGGAGCGCCCAGCGGCTGCCATGTGGCGGAGGTATGCCAACGGCCTGGCCGTCGGCATAGATTTTTATCTATGCCGACGGCCACCTCCGCCACGTGGCAGCTCGTGGTTGGTCAGCGTGTTTGACGGCGCCGTCGGTTGCCGTCAGGTGATAATCTCTGCCGATGGTGTACATATGCCGACGGCTGTACGGACGCCGTCGTCATTTATGCCTATGCCGACGGTCTGACACATATACGTGGACGTGATCTACGCCGACGGGTTTTGTCGACGGTGGAGGCTGTCGGCTTAGCTGTTCAGTCCGGTAGTGATTCGCGATTGGAAAAGCTCTTTGGGAGCATTGTCACCGTCACTCGTGCTGCTTTGACGTTGAGCTTGAGGACGTCCTCCCCTGTGTCGGTCACACATAATCAGTGTATATCACCGCCGACGACTAGAGCCCTGTCGACGCCTGGCTTCAAGCAGCTGCCATGCAGTCCACGAGCCAGAATCTCGTTGTAGCAACCCGACACGCCATGCTCGGACGAGAAGGTTTGGAGGTGCAAGTGAGGACGGTATTGTGACATCTCTACATACGCCATGACTACTTTGAAATGTCGACCAACGGCATTCGCACCCTTGTCATGGTCGCCAACTGGCAAAGCATAATTTATCCAGGATGCCCAACCAAACCTCGGTTCGGATGGTAGGGTCAGCCTGCTGCCGGTGGCCGGATCGCACACACAGAGCTTTTGGGGCACGCCCACGTGGGCAAGGACGAGGCCCTCGCGCGACGTGAGGGGGAAGCCACGACCGGTGGCCCGGTGCAGCCTGGTAGTGTCCGGCGCGGTGGTGTCCACCAGGAATAGCTCCTCCTCAATCAGCCCTCGGATCAGGTGGCCGCGCAGGTGGTGTAGAACGAATCGATCACCGTGCTGGAGGCGGAGGTGGCTGCGGAGGCCAGGGTCGTCCTTCAGGCGGCAACGCATGTCGACGCAGGTGGCTGCACAGCGCAGGAGTGTGGCCGGGTTGGTGAGTGTGGCGATGTCCACCAGCACATCCAACGGCAGCGAGGCCATTTGTTCACTCCGCCGCCGCCCACTTGCTTGTGTCCCCTACATGGGGCCACCGCCTGCCATGGGTGATTGGCGGCCTCAGTCTGGGGCAAGACTCGCATCCCGATCGAAGCTTAGATATAGGCGCAATCAGCGTCCACAACGATGCGCGAGCTTAAATAACCCCATCGGTTTTCCTTTGAATTCGGTATTCTCTCTGCATCTTGGAGGAAGAACATAGATCGGATTAGGCTTGTGCACCGTGGGATCTGTTTGGGTGGTTTAGGTGTGAAGAGGTTTCCTCAAACTGCGATTTATTGTGGGATCATTTTCACGTACAACCGTAAACACGTCCGTAAGATCCGTAGAGCGAAAAAAAATAACAGATTATCCGTCAAGAAAAGATGGACCGTGTGCAAGGATTAATCGTGTCGTCATATGCTACAGATAAAAGAACGGAAATGTTAACGCCCACACATGTGGGCGTTAGCCAACTCGCCCACACGCCTCCATCACCGTCCAGCGCCTTTTGCACGAATCTTGGCATAAAAAGGCTGATTTTGTGTGCCATGTAGGACAACTCGTGTGTGTGGCATGTGGGGGAGGTCGCCCACACGCCTGTTTTCTCTCCGCGGACAACGTTCGCCAGTCGGGGCGTGCGATGGAACTGCTATCGCGCCCGCACGCCACGCACCACTCCTGTTCCTCATCTCCCACGACTGCCATTCTCCCACCTCCCACACCCAAGCTGTCATTTGCCATGCTTTTGAAGGGTACATGGCAACTGCCCTATTTGTGATTGTAAGCATATGGCAACTCTCTTTTTACCCGAACATGTTATTGTTGCCATGTCTGTTTTGTAGCGTTACATGGCAACTGTATAGTGTTAGTAGGTGGCAACTCCTAAAGATACCACCGTCACCCACATGCCCGTCTCCTCTCCCACACACCAAAAGCCATCAGTTGCCATGTGTTTTGCAGGATACATGGCAACTGGCCTAGCGTGCTTGTAAGAAGATGGCAACTCTCTTTTTACCTGCAACATGTTTTTTGCCATGTTTTTTAGTGCTACATGGCAACTATTCAGTGTTAGTAGGTGGCAACTCTTAAAGTTTTTCCAAATCATGATAATTGTAGTTGTCCGACATGGCAACAGCTACACGTGTGGCGTGGGCAGGAACCCGCCCACACGCCTCGTGTGGCATGGACAGAAACCCGCCCGCACGACTGCGTCCGGGCGCGCGCAGCCACAGCCCGCACGTCCGGTGCAGCGCGATCGCCCCGCACGAGCACGCCCGGGCAAGCGAGGACGCAGCCCGCACGACCCGTCTCGGTCGTTGCCCCTCCCCGCCTGCGAGCCACACGCCCCGTGTGTCAGTAACCACGCGTCCCGCCGTGATTGCCATGGTACAGACCCTCTTTAATTGCCATGTTGCTGAATTGCAGTTGCCATGTTGCTGAACTACAGTTGCCATGTCGGACAACTACAGTTGCCATGTCGGACAACTACAGTTGCCATGGTTGCTCAACTACAGTTGCCATCTTAGGTCAAGTGTCGGATGCCATTTTTGGGCAACTACAGCTGTTGCCATGTCGGACAACTACAATTATCATGATTTGGAAAAACTTTAAAAGTTGCCACCTACTAACACTGAACAGTTGCCATGTAGCACTAAAAAACATGGCAAAAAACATGTTGCATGTAAAAAGAGAGTTGTCATCTGCTTACAAGCACGCTAGGGCAGTTGCCATGTATCCTGCAAAACACATGGCAACTGATGGCTTTTGGTGTGTGGGAGAGGAGACGGGCATGTGGGTGACGGTGGTATCTTTAGGAGTTGCCACCTACTAACACTATACAGTTGCCATGTAACGCTACAAAACAGACGTGGCAACAATAACATGTTCGGGTAAAAAGAGAGTTGCCGTATGCTTACAATCACAAATAGGGCAGTTGCCATGTACCCTTCAAAAGCATGGCAAATGACAGCTTGGGTGTGGGAGAGTGGGAGAATGGCAGTCGTGGGAGATGAGGAACAGGAGTGATGCGTGGCGTGCGGGCGCGATAGCAGTTCCATCGCACGCCCCGACTGGCGAACGTTGTCCGCGGAGAGAAAACAGGCGTGTGGGCAACCTCCCCCACATGCCACACACACGACTTGTCCTACATGGCACACAAAATCAGCCTTTTTATGCCAAGATTCGTGCAAAAGGCGCTGGACGGTGATGGAGGCGTGTGGGCGAGTTGGCTAACGCCCACATGCGTGGGCGTTAACATTTCCGAAAAGAAAATAGGGTGTGCTTCTAGGGCACATCTAAATGTGCTCTACTTATTGCACATCTAAGTGAGTGAGTCAAACATAAAGAGGAAAAAAAAAGTATCCACACGAATCTCAACGTAAGATCAATGACATAAGACTTAGATGTGCAATACTTATAGCACATCTAGATGTGCTTTAGCAAAACTGAAGAAAATAAGTATGATGCGTGCAGGGTCAGGAGACCACGTACGAAAACAAAAACAAAACGGAATGTAGCAAGCCAGGCATACAAACCTCGATCGCAAACTAAGATTGAGGAAGGAGAAGATGCGATGATGCCGAGGAACAAGTCGGGCTCCATCTTCTCCGGCCTCTTCGTACTTTGCACGAATCACCAGTGCCGCCTGGAGGCAATCGGACGACGATTCTTCTCCAAGCCCGGTGGCCATGTCATCACAGGTTCACCTCCATCGGCACGGCTAGTCAGGTCTCGCCATCGCCGCCAGCCAGAGACTACCCCATGGCACCACGACCGGAAGGTCGCGGCAGCCACAGCCTTGGCCACGATCGTGTTGTACCTCAGGTATGGCGAGACGGTACCCTACAGTGGCCGCACCCACCTGGCGATGCTCTCCCAAGAAGAAGCGCGCCGGCGCGGCGAGGCTGAGTTTGCCAAGTTCAAGCGGGAGAACGCCTCCAATATCCTCGACCCGTGCCATCCCGACACCGTCCGCGTCCGCCGCATCGTCGACTTGATCATCCGGGCCGCCCACCACGGCCTCGCCATCCAGAAGCTGCACACTGCCAAGCATGCACGGGCGTGGAGGAAGCATCTCACCCTTGACGGCCTAGACTGGATGGAAAGGCTGGACTGGGAGGTGGTCGTCCTTAGAAACTGGGAAGACAATGCCATGTGCTTTACCGGTGCAGGCAAGATCGTAGTACACACTGGATTGCTCCACTGCTATAGGACCGACGTTGAGATCGCGGCCGCGCTCGTGCATGAGGTAACTAGCTACCATTACTTGCTCTGTTCGTCCATAGGCACTACAGGACCCAAATCTCTGTTAGTTTGCTCACTTACGTGTTATGCTCGTAACTTAGATGGTCTAGGAGTATCTAGTCATCGAAGCTTCCGTCGAGTGCGAGGAGGAGGCGAGATGTCGGGCTGCCATGCGACGCGGTGAGCATGGTGAGATGCCGGTGGCGTTGTGAAACTGTGGTGCTGTACGATGTGGCGTAGTATTGAGATTCGGCCGGATGCGCAAGGGCTTGGAGCGTTGGACGAACCAGTTGGAGGCTTGGAGATGAGGTACTCCTACTACCTCTTGCGTCGCATCCTATTCCTCTTAGGCAAACTCCTGGGCTAACCTAGCCACTGCCGCCACCCTACTCCTCCCCCTTCCCTCTCCTCCTACGCCACCAGAGGTGCCTTCTGGCACGCGAGCACGACACCGATTAAGGTGCTGGCAGCGACCCTGCGGCTCTGTCTCATGTAGAGGACCTTCGTGAGCCTGGTGAAAACCTTGATCCCTCGCTTCGGCCGGCGATGGCACACTGGTGTCATGCTCCTTCCTGTAGGTGTCGCCAAGGGACTGCTAGGGTGGTGGAGAAGTAGTGGTGGAGAGGAATGAATTTTCAATAGCATAACTTGGGCTCGGTGAGTGATGGCATGGTCTGGATCTTTGGCAACACGGCTCGGTTACATATGCGAAGGTCCATGCCGTCGCTGCCTCCGTCCTCGTGCATGGGCATGACGGGGTTGGGGTCCCTTCTACAGTGGTGATGGTACGCTGTTTGGTGGGAGTCTTGTGCTCTAACGAATCTTTTCTTCGGCTGGTGCTTCGTGATTCCCCTTTTCGCAGTACCTCGTGCTTCTACGCCTTCATCTGACAGCTCTTGCCAGGCGATCAGACTTAGTTCCAGCCGATGATGGTGCTCGTGCGGATTGTTGAAATTATGTCGAATATTGTGTACAAGATAGATTACAGTTGGACTCTGAGTAGTATTGTGTTGGGTCCCGATAACTGCCACACGTGTGGTGTATCGGGTAGTTGTGCCACACCCCTCGTGTGGCATGGACAGCAACCAGCCCACACACCTACGTGTGGGCGAAACAACTAATGCCCACACACATCTTTTTTTTTCCTCCTGAACCTTCTCACACGTGTGCGTGTGGGCGAAGTTGATAACGCCCACACGCCCGTATGTCAGGCCTCGTACCCTTATGGTCCCGCACACGACGCGTGACGCCCACCGCGCGCCCGCAGTTGCCATGGTCCAGACCCTCGTCCATGTTCGTTTATCTGCAGTTGCCATGTCGCTGAACTATGGTTGCCATGTCGGACAACTGCAGTTGCCATGGTTGCTCAACTGCAGTTGCCATGTATGGTCTGATCTAATGTAGTTGCCATGATTTCATAACTTTAGAAGTTGCCACATACTAACACTAGGCAGTTGAGAGAGTTGCCATGTGCTCACAAGCATGCTAGGGCAGTTGCCATGTAAAAAGGAAGAGTTGCCATCTGCTTACGTGCACGTTAGGGCAGTTGCCATGTACGTGCACGTTGGGGCAGTTACCATGTACCATGCAAAAACACATGGCAACTCGGTAAAAGACAGTTGCCATCTGCTTACGTGCACACTAGGCAGTTGCCGTGTACCCTGCAACAACACATGGCAATTCGGGTAAAAAAAGAGAGTTGCCACCTGCTTATAAAGCACACTAGAGGCAGTTGCCATGTGCGCTGCAAAAACACATGGCAACTAGCAGCTTACGTGTGGGAGAGAAGACGGGCGTGTGGTCGAGATGGCAAATGCCCACACACCAGCCTTTGTGCGTGACTGGAAACTGGTGTGTGGGTGAACTGCTAAACACCCACACACCGGCCCCTCCGTGTGGTAAAACGGATGTGTGGGCGAACTATGTCACACACCACACACATGCCTTGTCCTACGTGGCACAGAAAATTAGCCAGATTGTGTCAAGATTCGTGCATATAGTACTGGACGGTGATGGATGCGTGTGGTCGAGATGGTCAACGCCCACACGTGTGGGCGTTAACATTTTTGATTGTGTTTACATAGGATAAGTCATGTCCTAGTAGGACACTTGTATCCTAGGCCTCTCATATATAGCGAGGGTAAAAACACGATGTTACCTATGCCAAAACAATAGCACAGGAACGCAGGGAAAGCCGGCGGCGTGTGTCGGCGTTCAGGATGACTAGGTGCGGTATTGTAGCGGTATCAGGAGCGCCCATAGTCAGGATCCGGGATATAGCCATATAGGTGAACCTTGTTAACAAATCTCGGTGTCATGCTCATGTGATTGCTTGGTCCTAGGATAATCCAACGGTATGCTTCTGGGTTTGCTCCTATTGCTTCTCCATTGGTGGCTTGGGCTCAATTTATCTGGGTTCAAATCTTAACCACTCCGTTGGCCATCGGCGCGGCACCCTTTGAGCCAGGGTCAAATGGTGGAGAAGAATCATGGTTCGACCCCTGCTTAGGCACTTGGGTGCTATCCACAAGATGATGCCTGCACCGTGGTTCCCTCCCCCCTTTTCCTTAGTTTGGTCTACTGGTGATGGTCGTAGAGCTGGTCGATGGCAACGAAGCTTCGTTGTTCTCATCAGTTGTTTTTGTTGCCTTTGACTTCATCTGCCTCTGCATCTTATATATGTCGTTTATTTTCTATATATATTCCACGCTGGTTGATGACTTTGTTAATACAAAAAGGTCAGGCTCTTGTGATTCCTCAACTCCAAAAAGCTACAACGGCTCATTTAGAGCATGTATTACATGACTTGCTGGCTAGAAAGCGTACAGTTTTTGATTGCCCATCTAGAGGAAAATAAGGCAGTTAGATAGGTAAGATGAAGATAGTATCATCTAATATTTTTATCAATCATTTTCTTTTCTGATAAATGCATAATTTCATGCTAATTATATAGAAAATATGTTACTGTCGAAGATACGCAATTGTGGACACGGTATCAACCTCTAGATCATCATCTACTTACAGACAGATGTTGTAAATATTGATAGCTGATTTTTTTTCCTATAGGATTGATTGATGAACCAGATCAGGCCTCCTCCTCGTTGGTCGTGCTGATGTTTCAAAACACATGAATGAATTATTATTAAATTTATGCCGGGCTTCCTTTTTATAATATAGGTGGGGCACATTATTGCAAGACACTCGTCAGGGATACTCTGCTGGCTAATCCCAATCTTCAAAGTGATGCCTATCTTGATCCTCCCTGTATTGCCATTCATATTGCATTTCAAAAGAAGGTTAACTATACTTTATCTCTATCACACTGGACATAAACCCTCCATATAGCGCTCAATTTCATGTATTTAACTTGTATGGTGTACATGCACTACTCAGTCTTCCTACCTTGACGTCTTACATATGTACTAATGATATGTTCAAACACAACATGTATATACTATGCAGTTGTGAGTTCGAAGCAGATCACATTGGAATCCTGCTACTCTCGCTGCTGCTGGAGTAGATCCCATGACAGCAGTTACGGTCATGCAAAAGGGAACAAAGCTGAGAGGGGAAGATTCAACATGGAGTGAATTCTTCTCTTACTTCACTACCCACCCTTGTGGTAAGAAAAGGTGGCAATTTCTATTTCAGCCCAAGGTTATGGAGGAGGCGTCAACATTATACAGACAAGTAATCAGTCATGCACAAGCTTGATTAGTTAATCATGACATGCTCCTGATGTACAAAACCTTTTTCTGGAGTTCACAAACTACTCATTAATTGCCTCGAATTCGAAGAGGAGGCTTTTTTTGCCGTCTTTCAGTATATTTTTTTTAGTAAATAGATACAACACATGGTTTGATATTTAGATAATATACTAGACCATGATGGCATGTATTTTGCTCCATCTGTTTTTTCAGTAAAATGAAGGATTTTTTTTGTAAATATATAGACACAAAATGTGAAAGTGAAATTTAATTTAAATGAGCCAGTATATGTATGTTCATCGGTAGTTGAAGAGGTGATTTTTTTTGTAGGTACGTAATGTGGTAATATGGCAACCAAATTAAACTTGCATGAACTGATCTATAAGGAGCGTATATTGCGGCACCGATCCATCACGAGGAAACTACATGAATGTCTATAAGAAAAATAGGATAACGGATACATTTTATAAAACTTGAAATAGTAGAATTACCATTCCCAGATATACATACATGGCCGAGACTTTTTTAATTAAATTTTGGTTGCCAAATGGAGCAAGAAATGTATCACATCATATCCCCTTGAGAGGGTAGCACATTCTGCTCTTGTGGGGACTTTAACTATTTAAGAATTGGAACGTCCACTTCTAGGAGAAACCTTATAGGTAGAACATTAATAGTAGCGCGGGCCAAAAGGCCACCGCTACTGCTACTTAGCAGTTTTTGCCCTGCGCTACTGCTACTTAGCAGTAGCGCTGAGTATAGGCCAGCGCTATAGGTAATTCAATAGCACCAATGCGGGCCGGCCACCCAACGCTTCTGCTAAGTGGTCCCCACTTTACCCACCTAGGAACCGATGTTACTGCTAAACTTATAACAGTAGCGCGTGTTCACGAAACCACGCTACCACTATGGGTATACTGTGCGAGCAAGTGGGTCCAATGTATCAGCAACATGGGCCATTTACCCAGCGTTAATGCTACTGTCTTTAGTGGAAGCACTGTTCCATAACGTGCGCTGCTACTAAGCCCATCTTAGCTTCTCAGCGCGGCCGCTGCTACTTGTGAGCTACATTGGGATTTCCCAGATAAGGAGGGGATGATGCAGTACAATAGAGATAAGTATTTCCCTCGGTTAGAAACCAAGATTATCAATCTAGTAGGAGAATCGCGCAAAAACTCATTAGCAGTACCTGCACAACCAAATAACAAATACTCGCACCCAACACAAACTAAGGGTTGTCAATCCCTCAGCGGTTAATTGCAAGGATCAAATCTCGTAGTGATAGATAGATAAATAAAACAAAAATTAAAATAACATGATTAAAATTGCAGAAATATATTTTTGGATTTTTAATATATGATTTTGATAGACCCGGGGGCCATAGTTTCCACTAGAGGTTTTTCTCTTGAAAATATCATACAGTGGGTAAACAAATTACTCTTGGGCAATTGATAGAAAAGTTGTTGCCAAAGAAAGAAGAAGCAGTTCGAATCGAGCAGTTCAGGCCAATTTGTCTTTTAAATGTGAGATTCAAAATTTTCAAGAAAGTGGGTACTAATAGACGGACACGGATCACCCATTCAGTGGTGCAACCAAGCCGAACAGCTTCCATGCCAGGGAGACATATCCTAGAAGGGGTTGTTGTCTTACATGAAACTGTCCATGAAATCCATTCGAAGAAACTATATTGGGTGATCTTCAAAGTGGATTTCGAGAAGGCATATGATAAAGTCAAGTGGCCATTCCATCAGCAGGCAATGCGCATGAAGGGATTTAACAAGACATGGAGGAATCGGGTCGATTCCTTTGTCCAAAAAGGTAGTGTTGGAGTTAAGGTTAATGATGATATCGATCACTATTTTCAGACTCATAAGGTCTTAAGACAAAGAGATTCGTTGTCTCCTATCTTATTCAACATAGTACCTGATATCCTGGCCGCTCTTATTGGTCGGGCCAAGGAGAACGGCCAAGTTGGTGGACTGGTCCCATATCTGGTCGAGGGGGGAGTCTCCATCTTACAATATGTCGACGACACTATTCTTTTCATGGAGTATGATCTTGCAAAGGCTCTGAATATGAAACTGGTGTTGTGTCTCTTTGGACAATTATCGGGACTAAAACTTAATTTTCAGAAGAGCGAAGTGTTTTGCTTTGGTGGGGCCAAAGAGGAGCAACATGCATATAGACAATTGTTGGGATGTGAATTGGAGGCTCTGCCTTTCGGTTATCTAGGCATCCGATTCATCACATAAACGAACTAATAAAGAATGGAAGTGCATCAAGGATTGATTTAAAAAAATTAGCTATTGGAAGGGTAAGTTTATGTCTTATGGAGGTCGGCTGGTGCTCATCAATTCAGTACTAACTAGTATGCCGATATTCATGTTATCTTTCTTTGAAGTACCTAAAGGGGTACCAAACAGACTAGATGTTTATCAATCTCAATTTTTCTGACAGTCAGATGATGTTAAGATGGATAAAATATCGCCTGGCAAGATGGGATATCATTTGCCGACCCAAGGACTAGGGGGGTCTCGGAATTGAGAACTTGAAGATTAAAAATAAATGCCTAATGAGTAAATGGCTATATAGGTTATCAATAGAGGCTGATGATATGTGGGCACAGATTTTATGTAACAAGTATTTACAATCTAAATCTCTAGCACAAGTTACCGTAAGACCAAATGATTTGCCATTCTGGAAGGGGCTCATGAGGATGAAAGATATGTTCTTCCATAGGGCCAAATTCTTTGTTGGCAATGGGAAGACAACAAGATTTTGGGAGGATATGTGGTTAGAGGAGACGCCTCTAGCGCTACAATACCTGATAACCCACAAGTATAGGGGATCGCAACAGTTTTCGAGGGTAGAATATTCAACACAAATTTATTGATTCGACACAAGGGGAGCCAAAGAATATTCTCAAGTATTAGCAGTTGAGTTGTCAATTCAACCACACTTGGATAACTTAGTATCTGTAGCAAAGTATTTAGTAGCAAAGTAGTATGATAGTAGTGGTAACGGTAACAAAAGTAACGGTAGCAAAAGTAATATTTTTGGTGTTTTGTAGTGACTGTAACAGTAGCAACGGAAAAGTAAATAAGCGAAGAACAATATATGAAAAGCTCGTAGGCATTGGATCAGTGATGGAAAATTATGCCGGATGCGGTACATCATGTAACAGTCATAACATAGGGTGATACATAACTAGCTCCAATTCATCAATGTAATGTAGGCATGTATTCCGAATATAGTCATACATGCTTATGGAAAAGAACTTGCATGACATCTTTTGTCCTACCCTCCTGTGGCAGCGGGGTCCTAATGGAAACTAAGGGATATTAAGGCCTCCTTTTAATAGAGTACCGGAGCAAAGCATTAACACATAGTGAATACATGAACTCCTCAAACTATGGTCATCACTGGGAGTAGTCCCGATTATTGTCACTTTGGGGTTGCTGGATCATAACACATAGTAGGTGACTATAGACTTGCAAGATAGGATCAAGAACTCACATATATTCATGAAAACATAATAGGTTCAGATCTGAAATCATGACACTCGGGCCCTAGTGACAAGCATTAAGCATAGCAAAGTCATAGCAACATCAATCTCAGAACATAGTGGATACTAGGGATCAAACCCTAACAAAACTAACTCGATTACATGATAGATCTCTTCCAACCCATCACCGTCCAGCAAGCCTACGATGGAAATACTCACGCATGGCGGTGAGCATCATGAAATTGGTGATGGAAGATGGTTGATGATGACGACGGCGACGGATTCCCCTCTCCGGAGCCCTGAACGGACTCCGGATCAGCCCTCCCGAGAGGTTTTAGGCTGGCGGCGGCTCTGTATCGTAAAACGCGATGAATCCTTCTCTTTGATTTTTTTCTCCCCGAAAGTGTATATATGGAGTTGGAGTTGAGGTCGGTAGAGCGTCAGAGGGCCCACGAGGTAGGGGGGCAGGCGCGCCCTCCACCCTCGTGGACAGGGTGTGGGCCCCCTGACATGGATTTTTCTTCCGGTATTTTTCTTATTTTCCAAATAGATGTTCCATGGAGTTTCAGGTCATTCTGAGAACTTTTGTTTCTGCACATAAATAACACCATGGAAAGTCTGTTGAAAACAGCGTCAGTCCGGGTTAGTTCCATTCAAATCATGCAAGTTAGAGTCCAAAACAAGGGCAAAAGTGTTTGGAAAAGTAGATACGACGGAGACGTATCAACTCCCCCAAGCTTAAACCTTTGCTTGTCCTCAAGCAATTCAGTTGATAAACTGAAAGTGATAAAGAAAAACATTTATAAACTCTGTTTGCTCTTGTTGTTGTAAATATGTCAAGCCAGCATTCAAGTTTTCAGCAAAGATTATGACTAACCACATTCACAATAACTCTTAGGTCTCATGTTTACTCATATCAATGGCATAATCAACTAGTGAGCAATAATAATAAATCTCGGATGACAAAACTTTCTCAAAACAATCATAATATGGTATAACAGGATGGTATCTCGCTAGCCCTTTCTGAGACCGCAAAACATAAATGCAGAGCACCTTTGATGATCAAGGACTGACTAGACATTGTAGTTCATGGTAAAAGAGATCCAGTCATAGTCATACCCAATATAAATTAACAGTAATGGATGCAAATGACAGCATCGCTCTCCAGCTAGTGCTTTTTAATAAGAGGGTGACGACTCAACATGAAAGTAAATAGATAGGCCCTTCGTAGAGGGAAACAGGGATTTGTAGAGGTGCCAGAGCTCGCTTTTGAAATAGAGATAAATAATATTTTGAGCGACATACTTTCATTGTCAACATAACAACCAAGAGATGGTGATATCTTTCATGCTACACACATTATAGGCGGTTCCCAAACAGAATGGTAAAGTTTATACTCCCCCTCCACCAACAAGCATCAATCCATGACTTGCTCGAAACAACGAGTGTCTCCAACTAGCAACAGTCCCGGGGGGGAGTTTTGTTTGCAATTATTTTGATTTAGTTTGCATAAAGCATGGGACTGGGCATCCCGGTGACCAGCCATTTTCTCGTGAGTGAGGAGCGGAGTCCACTCCTCTTGAGAATAACCCTCCTAACATGGAAGATAAGGGCAGCCCCAGTTGATACATGAGCTATTCGAGCATAAAAACAGAATGTTTATTTGAAGCTTTAGAGTTTGGCACATACAAATTTACTTGGAACGGCAAGTAGATACCGCATATAGGAAGGTATGCTGGACTCATATGGAATAACTTTGGGGTTTAAGGGATTGGATGCACAAGCAGTATTCCCGCTTAGTACAAGTGAAGGCTAGCAAAAGACTGGGAAGCGACCAACTAGAGAGCGACAACAGTCATGAACATGCATTAAAATTAATATACATTGAGTACGAGCATGAGTAGGATATAATCCACCATGAACATAAATATCGTGAAGGCTATGTTGATTTGTTTCAACTACATGTGTGAACATGTGTCAAGTCGAGTCACTTAAATCATTCAAAGGAGGATACCATCCCACTATACCACATCACAACCATTTTAATAGCATGTTGGCACGCAAGGTAAACCATTATAACTCATAGCTAATCAAGCATGGCATAAGTAACTATGATCTCTAATTGTCATTCAAACATGCTTATTCATAATAGGCTGAATCAGGAACGATGAACTCATCATATTTACAAAAACAAGCGAGGTCGAGTTCATACCAGCTTCTCTCATCTCAGTCAGTCCATCATATATCGTCATAATTGCCTTTCACTTGCAAGACCGAACGATGTGAATAATAATAAGAGTGCACGTGCATTGGACTAAGCTGGAATCTGCGAGCATTCAATAAACAGGAGAAGACAAGGCAATATGGGCTCTTGGTTAAATCAACAATAATGCATATAAGAGCCACTTAAGCAATTTAATTATGGTCTTCTCCTATCGACCCCCAAAGAAAAGAAAAGAAATAAAACTATTTACACGGAAAGATCCCAACAAGCAAAAGAAGAAGAGGAAATCTTTTTGGGTTTTCTTTTTAATTATTACTACTACAACAAGAAAAATAAACTAGATAAAAGCTACACTAATTTTTTTTGTTTTTCTTAAGGTTTATTAAACACACAAGAAAAAAGCAAGAAAAAGGAAAATAAACTAGCATGGAAATTACAGTGAAAGAGTATGAGCACCGACATCTAGCAATGAGTGTGTGAACATAAATGTAATTTCGGTGGGAAATACGTACTCCCCCAAGCTTAGGCTTTTGGCCTAAGTTGATTTATTGCCAAGAATGGCCTGGCGGATATCCGTAGTTGTAGCTGGGGTCGTACTGAGATGAAGAGGACTCTGACTGCCACTGGCTGGCAGTCATCTCCGGATCCCAAAAGTAATCAGACTGTCGTGGAGGCTCAAATTGTGGTTCCGGCTCCGGGGCTGGTGTAGGGTTCTGGTAAGCGTAAATGGCCGCCCACGGAACGAGATACGGACCTTCAGATAAATTAAACAAGGAAGGAGCAGGCAAGGTAATAGTCTCAGGGTGACGTTTATCAAAGAACAATTTGTATTTAAGCTCCCCTTCCTTGTTCTAAACAATAAAGTCATGCGCTACCATACTCTTATAATCTAAATAAGCATTGGGCAACAATTTTTCTTCTTTCTCATAGTGCCTAATAGGTATGTTATAGTGTGCAGCAAGGCGCGAAGCATAAATACCTCCAAAGATGGGACCCTTAGTACGGTTCCGACTTAACTGTTTAGCAATAATACCGCCCATACTAATAGTGTTGTCGGGAAATAAACCATGGAACAAGATGATAATATCAGGAACACTAAGGTTTCCACAGTTTCCGCGACCAATTAAGCAACGACTAGCAAATATGGCAAAGTAGCGTAAAACTGGAAAATGTATGCTAGTGATTCTTGCATCGGAAACCTTCCTAGTTTCCCCTACAGTAATGGTGTCAATAAATCCATCCACATCTTTTCGATGTGGTTCATCTAAGGTACCCTCGAAGGGTATTTTGCAAACCTTGCAAAGTTCATCTAGTGGCATCTTCTTAGCAACATCATATAAATGAAACTCTACTGACGGAGGTGTTTCCTTAGGAAAATGTAGAAGTTTTGCACAAAAGTATTGGTGAGTAAGAGATACTGATGACGTTGGTCGCGGAGGAAGTCGGTGAGGCCAGCATTCTCAGCCAATGAATAGAAATCATCATAAATCCTGGCTTCTCTCAAGAAATCATCGGAAGGCCATTCACACGGCCAGACCTCCGCGGTGCGAGGCAAATTATATTTGGGCCTCCGTGTTTCTTCATTCCGCTTTTCCTTCGAGCTTCGGCTCGATGAGCCCCTCAAAACTCTCTTCATTATTTTCTAAAAAATTCTGAAATTTTTAGTAACTTCAAATAAAAGTGAACCAAGCTCAATAAAATTGATAGCAACTACTCCTACAAGTGTCTAGAGCCTATATCAAGCATTAGAACTACTTGGAACCATATTAATTTGACATGCAAGCTCAAGAACATGGTCACCTAGGCAGCACAAATTTGCAATGAATAAAGCACTAGAACAAAAACTAATTGGACCAATGGAGGAGTCACATACCAAGGAACAATCCCCCAAGCAGTTTTGTGAGAGGTGCTTTGAGCAAGGAGATCGAAAATCGCAGCAAAATAAGCTAGAACTCGTGCTTGAGCTGGATGGTGATTTTTTGGGAGGAAGACGAAGTGTGTGGGTGCAGGAATAAGTGGAGGGGGCCACCATGGGCCCACGAGGCAGGGGGGCGCACCCAGGGGGGTAGGGCGCGCCCTCCACCCTCGTGGCCAGGTGCTTGCCCCTCCTGTTGTGTTCTCAGTGCCAGATATTCTCAAAAATTCTAGAAAAAAACATATTCCATTTTCAGGGCATTTGGAGAACTTTTATTTTCGGGGTATTTTTATATTGCAGGGATAAATCAGAAAACAGACAGAAAAATAATATTTTTACTTTATTTCAACTAAATAACAGAAAGTAGAAAGAGGGTACAAAAGGTTGTGCCTTCTAGTTTCATCCATCTCATGATCATTAGAAGGAATCCACTAACAAGGCTGATCAAGTCTTGTTAACGAACTCATTTCGAATAACATGGAACCGGAGAAATTTCGAATAACACTATGTTACCTCAACGGGGATATGCACATCCCCTATAATAAGAATATCATATTTCTTCTTGACAGTAGGAAGAGGAAATTCAAAACCTCCAAAAATAATCGATGGAATTTTTCCAATAGAATTGATACTATGAACTTGAGGTTGTTTCCTCGGAAAGTGTACCGTATGCTCGTTACCATTAACATGAAAAATGACATTGCCTTTTTTGCAATCAATAACAGCCCCTGCAGTATTCAAGAAAGGTCTTCCAAGAAAAATAGACATGCTATCGTCCTCGGGAATATCAAGAATAACATAGTCTGTTAAAATAGTAACGTTTGCAACCACAACAGGCACATCCTCACAAATACCGACAGGTATAGCAGTTGATTTATAAGCCATTTGCAAAGATATTTCAGTAGGTGTCAACTTATTCAAATCAAGTCTACGATATAAAGAGAGAGGCATAACACTAACACCGGCTCCAAGGTCACATAAAGAAGTTTTAACATAGTTTCTTTTAATGGAGCATGGTATAGTTGGTACTCCTGGATCTCCAAGTTTCTTTGGTATTCCGCCATTAAAAGTATAATTAGCAAGCATGGTGGAAATTTCAGCTTTCGGTATCTTTCTTTTATTAGTGACAATATCTTTCATATACTTAGCATAAGGATTCATTTTGAGCATATCAGTCAAACGCATACGCAAAAAGATAGGTCTAATCATTTCAGCAAAGCACTCAAAATCCTCATCATCCTTTTTCTTGGATGGTTTGGGAGGAAAAGGCATGGGTTTCTGACCCCAAGGTTCTCTTTCTTTACCATGTTTCCTAGCAACAAAGTCTCTCTTATCATAACGTTGATTCTTTGATTGTGAGTTATCAAGATCAACAGCAGGTTCAATTTCTACATCATTATCATTGCTAGGTTGAGCATCATCATGAACATCATCATTAGCATTTTCATTAAAGTTCATGTTCATTACCAGATTGTGTTTCAGCATCATAAATAGAAATATCATTTGGATTCTCAGATGTTTCAGCAACAGGTTCACTAGAAGCATGCAAAGTCCTATCATCTTTCTTTTTCTTCCTTTTAGAAGGACTAGGTGCATCAATATTATTTCTCTGAGAATCTTACTCAATTCTCTTAGGGTGGCCTTCAGGATACAAAGGTTCCTGAGTCATATTACCAGTTCTAGTAGCCACTCTAACAACATAATCATTTTTCTTACTATTCAATTCATTGAGCAAATCATTTAGAGCCTTAAGTACTTGTTCTACTTGAGTGGTAACCATAGAAGCATCTTTAGTAATGAGTTTAAGTTCACCTTTAACTCTAGACATATAATCACCCAAGTGTTCAATCATATAAGCATTTTTTTAATTGTCTACCAAAATAAGAATTGAAATCTTCTTGCTTAACCATAAAGTTATCAAACTCATCCAAGCATTGGCTAGCAATTTAAGTAGGAGGGATTTCACCTTTATCATATCTGTAGAGAGAATTTACCTTTACTACCTGTGTCGGGTTATCAAGACCATGAGTTTCTTCAATAGGTAATGGATTAAGATCATATGTCTCTTCAACAGGCGGTAGATTAATACCATGTATTTCTTCAATAGGATGTAAATTCTTAACATCTTCAGCTTTAATACCCTTCTCTTTCATAGATTTCTTTGCCTGTTGCATATCTTTAGGACTGAGAAATAGAACACCTCTCTTCTTCGGAGTTGGTTTAGGAATAGGCTCAGGAGCTGGCTCAGGAAGTGTCCAATTATTTTCATTTGTCAACATATTATTCAATAGAATTTCAGCTTCATCCGGTGTTCTTTCCCTGAAAACAGAACCAGCACAACTATCCAGGTAATCTCTGGAAGCATCGGTTAGTCCATTATAAAAGATATCAAGTATTTCATTTTTCTTAAGAGGATGATCAAGCAAAGCATTAAGTAACTTGAGAAGCCTCCCCCAAGCTTGTGGGAGACTCTCTTCTTCAATTTGCACAAAATTGTATATTTCCCTTAAAGGAGCTTGTTTCTTATGAGCAGGGAAATATTTAGCAGAGAAGTAATAAATCATTAGTGAACAGGGTGGCTATATCATTTAATTTAGTAAGATGTGCCACAACAGTTTCAGATTCATAGCCATGAAAAGGATCAGATTCAACCAAAGTAATTATATCAGGATCAACAGAGAATTCATAATCCTTATCAGTAACACAGATAGGTGAAGTAGCAAAAGCAGGGTCAGGTTTCATTCTATCATTAAGAGATTGCTGCTTCCATTTAGCTAATAACCTCTTGAGTTCATATCTATCTTTGCAAGCTAAAATAGCTAAAGTAGCTTCTTTATCAAAAACATAGCCCTCAGGAATAACAGGCAAGTCTTCATCATCACTTTCATCAATATAATCAGTTTCAATAATTTCTTTCTCTCTAGTCCTAGCAATTTGTTCATCAAGAAATTCACCAAGTGGCACATTAGTATCAAGCATAGAAGTAGTCTCATCATAAGAATCATGCATAGCAGAAGTGGCATCATCAATAACATGCAACATATCAAAACGAATAGCAGAAGCAGGTTTAGGTGTCGCAAGCTTACTCAAAACAGAAGGTGAATCAAGTGCAGAGCTAGATGGCAGTTCCTTACCTCCCCTCGTAGTTGAGGGATAAACTGTTGTCTTAGCGTCTTTCAAGTTCTTCATAGTGACCAGAAGATATAAATCCCAAGTGACTCAAAGAATAGAGCTATGCTCCCTGACAACGGCGCCAGAAAATAGTCTTGATAACCCACAAGTATGGGGGATCGCAACAGTTTTCGAGGGTAGAGTATTCAACCCAAATTTATTGATTCGACACAAGGGGAGCCAAAGAATATTCTCAAGTATTAGCAGTTGAGTTGTCAATTCAACCACACCTAGATAACTTAGTATCTTCAGCAAAGTATTTAGTAACAAAGTAGTATGATAGTAGTGGTAACGGCAACAAAAGTAACGGTAGCAAAAGTAATATTTTTGGTGTTTTGTAGTGATTGTAACAGTAGCAACGGAAAAGTAAATAAGCGAAGAACAATATATGAAAAGCTCATAGGCATTGGATCGGTGATGGAGAATTATGTCGGATGCGGTTCATCATGTAACAGTCATAACATAGGGTGACACAGAACTAGCTCCAATTTGTCAATGTAATGTAAGCATGTATTCCGAATATAGTCATACATGCTTATGGAAACGAACTTGCATGACATCTTTTGTCCTACCCTCCCGTGGCAGCGGGGTCCTAATGGAAACTAAGGGATATTAAGGCCTCCTTTTAATAGAGTACCGGACCAAAGCATTAACACATAGTGAATACATGAACTCCTCAAACTATGGTCATCACTGGGAGTGGTCCCGATTATTATCACTTCGGGGTTGCCGGATCATAACACATAGTAGGTGACTATAGACTTGCAAGATAGGATCAAGAACTCACATATATTCATGAAAACATAATAGGTTCAGATCTGAAATCATGACACTCGAGCCCTAGTGACAAGCATTAAGCATAGCTAAGTCATAGCAACATCAATCTCAGAACATAGTGGATACTAGGGATCAAACCCTAACAAAACTAACTCGATTACATGATAGATCTCTTCCAACCCATCACCGTCCAGCAAGCCTACGATGGAAATACTCACGCACGGCGGTGAGCATCATGAAATTGGTGATGGAGGATGGTTGATGATGACAACGGCGACGGATTCCCCTCTCCAGAGCCCTGAACGGACTCCAGATCAGCCCTCCCGAGAGATTTTAGGGCTTGGCGGCGGCTCCGTTTCGTAAAACGCGATGAATCCTTCTCTCTGATTTTTTTTCTCCCCGAAAGTGAATATATGGAGTTGGAGTTGAGGTCGGTGGAGCGTCAGGGGGCCCACGAGGTAGGGGGGCGCGCCCTCCACCCTCGTGGACAGGGTGTGGGCCCCCTGATGTGGATTTTTCTTTCGGTATTTTTCTTATTTTCCAAATAGATGTTCCGTGGAGTTTCAGGTCATTCCGAGAACTTTTTTTGCACATAAATAACACCATGGAAAGTCTGCTGAAAACAGCGTCAGTCCGGGTTAGTTCCATTCAAATCATACAAGTTAGAGTCCAAAACAAGGGCAAAAGTGTTTGGAAAAGTAGATACGACGGAGACATATTAGTACCCACCTTATATAATATTGTACAATGGAAGGAGGATTACGTGGCTACAGTATTACATGTGGTGCCCTTAAATATCCAGTTTAGGAGATTTTTAACATGGGGAGCGTTGGAGGTCCTGGCAACACTTGGTGTGGAGGTTGATGGTGATTCAACTCTTCGACCAACCTGATTCCTTTCACTGGAAGTTAACCGGAAGCGGAGTGTTTACGGTCAGATCTATGTATATGGATCTAATTAATTCTGGCCCAATCCTGAGATTGATAGATATTTGGAAAGTTAAGGTTCCCGTGCGTATCAAAATTTTCATGTGCTTTGTCCACAAGCAAGTAATCCTTACCAAAGATAATTTAATAAATCGATGTTGGGTAGGTAGTGCACGATGTTGTTTTTGTGATCATGATGAAACAATACAACACCTCTTCTTAAATTTCCCTCTTGCAAAATTACTTTATCAAACCATACATATAGCCATTAACATTATTCCTCCAGCTAGCATTGAAGTGTTATTTGCGACATGGATAGCTGGAGTAGACCATATTACTGCAAATCATATTTGGATTGGAATATGCACGCTTATTTGGGCTATATGGAACTCAAGGAATGATATGATCTTTAACAGACAACATATTTTAACTTTCTTGCAGGTTATATTCAGAGCTATGACATGGATCCGTACGTGGTCCTTACTCACTCCTACGGACTCCAAGGAGCCTTTGGTTACTGGGTGCAACCAGTGGGAGATGGTAGCATGGGCTATCTTCAACCGGTTTGGATGGCGGTCTGATAATAGGATAGGCGCCGTTTAGCGATCTTGTCCTATATATTATCCTGCCGGTTGTGGCAATGAGTTTTCATTTCTTTTTTTGCTCCGTTTGCGAGTTCTACTGGATCTAAGACTTTGTTTTTATTCGAAATTTTTAATAATATGGCCGCATGCATCTTTTGGATGCAAAGGCCGGGGGTAGGCCTCCTTTTGCTGTATATATTTTTGTTCTCTTGTTTGAACTTGGTCAAACTTAGAATAGTTTGGTATGCATATACATTATAGTTTGCTTGTTCGAGTTTTGACTTTGATAATACAGCATGGCTGGCAATGATATACAACAACATGGCTGGTGAAGAGATGGCAAGTAAATATCCATATATGGATGTGGTGTTTGCTAACAGGGAATGGTTTGCTAAAGGGGAATTTGGAGCCTGCCGTTTCCTGGTGGTAACGATGGCCAGATTATTTAGAAACATAGCTAGCAACGGAGATTACAGAAGACTAGCTTGTTGCTTGGCAATGCTAGCCAAGTGATCTCAAGGCCCAGCTCTGGCTGTGATTGCATCATGGCATTTGTCTATTGTAGATTTTACAAGTGTGTCTACCCAGCTACTTATTGTGTTTACAAACTCCCATCTCACAATAACGTTTTTTTCTTCCTATTTAGTACTGCCAGGAATGGATATCAGAGTGTATTTTTAGTTCTTCCTTTGTAACCAAAACAAGGCATGAACTGATACACAGAGTGAATCTAACATGGTAGTTGTAGTTCCCCTAATTCAATCTAACTAGCTACTAGGTTCACACAATTTTTATACTACTGACTTTAGTGCCATTTGAGTTCACCAACACATTATTCTTTTACGCCTGAGTATGCATGATGCACATAACAGAGCTTACACCTCTGCTTGTTCATCATCCATCAACACTTCATTCTCTTATGCATGGTACCGACTCCTGACTCAACAAGCACAAAGTACATATTGGACTGCCTACCATGCATGGCCCTCTGTGTCAACTTAAATATAATCATAAAAACAAACCACAAAATAAAAAAATTAACTTGGATAGTACATTTTTTATGGTTCTACACTTGTTAGAGAATGAGAAAGTGGGACAAATTCTAGGACTTACTTTTTTATATACCAGCCTAATGTCATATACAATTCACTCTAATGCTAAAACAAAATATTTTTTCATTGATGATACATTTGAGGAGTTCGAACTAAAAATTCTGGTGTGATCACAACAAGATCTCCAGATAATTCATGGCAATAAATACTGACCATGAGCACCATTGTAATACAGACTATTGCATTCTTTGCCATGGAGATTAACAAAGATTGGCGAAGATCGCCTGCTGGGCCATGGAGATCAACCGCCATGGCGATCAACCTGCAAGTTGACTAGGCACCATGCAGAAGGTGGGGCTATGATGAGGTCGGAGGTGTGTAGAGCTACATCAACAGATGGGCTGCGTAAGGGAAAGGGTGGGAGTAGAATATCTTGACCTGATAGGTGGATAAAAGATTTATGTAAAAGATGGATGCAAAATGTCTGTAAAAGATTTGAGATCACCTATGACTCTTTCTTTCCTTGTGTCTCCCATGCCTACATATGCTCGAAGTGGTTTTGCTTTGAAAACAAACAAAGAGCGAATGTTGTGCCACCGACTTTCTCTCATAGTTTTAGGAGTAGATACTATTGGGAGAATTTGGACAGTTATTGGCACAAATAAGAGATGGAACAATACAGGAAGACCCATCTCGATGATGAATGAAAATTATAAGATGGATATATGTAGACCTTGGGGTTTCTTATGTACCTAGAAATGATTTTTGGAAAAAAAAAGCAAACTATAAGGCAGCTACAGTTCAAACTTGACCCGCTTCCAGCTGGATCGGCGAAAATTTATCTTTTGCACCAGAGGTGGGTCGAAACTTTCGACACCAAACCATTTGGTCAATTGTATATGAAATATGTACTAGTATTGTAGAAAATTGATGGAGTCCAATTTTGTAACAAATATATGATAGGTTCTTCATAAAAGAAGCCATTTTTGCCACACGATAAATGATTAAAAATAGCTAGAAAGATCAGAAATGCATACAAATTGGTGCTCACCCATAAAATGTGGTCTAACTCTAGTGAAAATTTGTGTGGTGCCCTTTTGAAAAATATTTTTGATAGCTGCTTCACAAAATCCCTCTATTTTTAGGACTTGGAAACTATTTTAAATCACTGGTTTTGGAACCAATCAGAACACTTCTCACGGATCACCCCATTGCAGCTGATCTGAACTGTCCATATCCAACAAATCCAACGCCTCTCATGCCTCTCACCCAATTGTATCCCAACCAAAACCCTAGCAGCCCGAGGCCGCCTCTCTCTCCCCCAGAACACACCCGCCGCCGCCTCTCTCTCCCTCTCCCCAATCCAGATCGACGACGATGCCCCCCTGTCGTCGCCCCCTCCTTCCCCATCCCGCCGCCGCCTCTCTCTCCCACCTTCCCTGATCCTTCCCCTCCCCTTGTCTCTCACATCACCTCCACACCCATCCCCTCCCCCGGCGGGATTCGCCACTCCCCCTTCCTCCGTCTCGCTCACACCCACAGTCGCCGCCGCCCCAACCCAAACCCTCTCACTCCCACCTCGATCCGCTGTCACCCCCGCCGTCTATGACCCAGATCAAGCAAGCGTGGCGGTGCTTCCAGACCCGCGACGGTGGCAGTGGGCTCGCGACCCAGATCACAAGGACGTCCCCTTCCTCCCGATCTCATCGTGCTCCTCTCGATCCCGTCCCCTTCCTCCTTGCAGCGGAGCCTTAGTTTTGACTGTGTCTCGCTGCTGTGTGCAGAAGTCCGGGAGGTAAGGGGCCGGGGCATGTGCCAGATCTGCGCCGACGGCCTGGGCACCACGGTGGAAGGAAAGGTCTTCACCTCTTGTGACGTCTACCGCTTCCCGGTCTGGCGCCCTGATAATCCCAAGTGCAGGGAATCATCGTAGCAATTCCCAATGGTGGAAGTGATAAGTATGGAGTGTCGAACCCACAAGGAGCTAAAGGTAAGATCAATAATCTCTCAAGTCCTATCTGCCACTAATATGACTCTACGTACACCGAGCATTTGCTTCCAACTAGAAACGAGAAATAAAACTACATTGTGGGTATGAAGAGGATAACTTTGCATGATATCGGAGAGCTAAAATATAAATGTAGGTGTTATTATCATAAAGTTAGAATATATTACTAAATATTATAAATAGCGAGTGTGGAATAATGATGGATCGGTGTGCGGAATTGTCCTAGGCAATTGTTAACAAGACCGGTAGTCGTCATTGCAATTTCATATGAGGGAGAGGCATAAGCTGACATACTTTCTCTTCTTTGATCATATGCACAAGCATCCGCAATTACTAAAGATCATTAAGGTAAAACCCAATCATAGCATTAAAGCATCAAGTCCCCTTTATCACGTACGCAACAATCCCCTTACTCTGGTTTATGCTTCTGTCACTCAAGCAACCCACCATAAGTGAATCATGAACGTATTGCAACACCCTACAACGGGAATCCCTCACGCTTGCGCGAGACGGAGGGCACAATAGGATAGCACCAAAATAAAACATACAGCTCGTACCAATCTAGATCATCAATCAACCCAAAGAAAAAGGATATCTACTCAAAACATCATAGGATGGCAACACATCATTGGATCATAATATGTGTCATACAGCACCATGTTCAAGTAGGGATTACACCGGGGTGCAAGAGAGTGGACCGCGTAAAATAGATGAGGATGGTGATGTTGATGAAGACGATCACCGCGGTGATGATTCCCCTCCCAATGGCACTCCGGCGCTACCGAGAGAGAGGAGGAGAAGATCTCCCCCTTGTGCTTCCTCCTCCATGGCCTCCCCCCTAGATGGAGAGAGGTTTTCCCTCTAGTCCTTGGCCTTCATGGCGATGATGGCCCCTCTAGAATCATCCTCCATGGCCTCCGGTGATGATGGCCCCCTCCGGCAGGGTGCCAGAGAGGTCCTAGATTGATTTCTCGTGGCTACAGAGGCTTGCGGCGGCGGAACTTCCGATCTAGGTTATTTTCTGGAGGTTTCTGTATTTATAGGAATTTTTGGCATAGGTCTCACGTC
>NC_041390.1:4798184-4828893 GCF_002162155.2 Triticum dicoccoides | reverse complement strand
GGGGGGGGGGGCGCCCCCCACCCTCGTGGACAGCCCGGGACTCTTCTGGCCCAACTCTTTTACTCCGGGGGCTTCTTTTGATCCATGAAAAATCATCAAAAATTGGCACGTCAATTGGACTCCATTTGGTATTCCTTTTCTACGATACTCAAAAACAAGGAAAAAACAGAAACTGGCACTGGGTTCTAGGTTAATTGGTTAGTCCCAAAAATCATATAAAATATCATATAAATGCATATAAAACATCTAAGATGGATAATATAATAGCATGAATACTTCATAAATTATAGATACGTTGGAGACGTATCAGCATCCCCAAGCTTAATTCCTGCTCGTCCTCAAGTAGGTAAAAGATAAAAGAAATAATTTAAGAAGTGTGAATGCTAGCAGGTGCACAAGTTTGATCAATGATAATTTCATTCACCTTTTCTAGCATCATTATATGTCATCACAGTAGCTCATCTCATAAAACTTTTCATGATCAAGTAACAAGCTATTCACATGTTAAAGTATAGATCATTAACTTTCTTGAAAACTAACAAACAGTGCTCTTAGTCATCAAACAACTGCAATTCATCTTATTTTCGGGAAGGGTCTATGTAAGAGCATTGATTCAGCAAACTCCACATACTCAACTATCATTTAATCTTTCACAATTGCTAACACTCACGTGATATTTGTGCATTCAAAGCACTAATCGGACACAGAGAAAAGTAGGGGCTTATAGTTTTGCCTCCCAACCTTTTACCTCAAGGGTAATGTCCACAATAATAGTTCATGATAACTTACACCCAATAGGATATATATATATATATCAGTATCTTTCCAACACAATGTGCTTGCCAAAGGATAAAATGTAAAAAGGAAAGGTGAAGATCACCATGACTCTTGTATAAGGTATAAGACAAGAATAAAAGTTGGCCCTTCGTAGAGGGAAGCAGAGGTTGTCATGTGCTTTTATAGTTGGATGCACAAAATCTTAATGCGAAAGAACGTCACTTTATATTGCCACTTGTGATAGGGACCTTTATTATGCAGTCTGTTGCTTTTATTGCTTCCATATCACAAGATCGTATAAAGCTTATTTTCTCCACACTAGTAGATCATACATATTTAGAGAGCAATTTTTTATTGCATGCAACAATGTCAACTTACTTAAAGGATCTTACTCAATTCATAGGTAGATATGGTGGACTCTCATGGCAAAACCGGGTTTAAGGATATTCGGAAGCACAAGTAGTATCTCTACTTGGTGCAAAGAATTTGGCTAGCATGAGGGGGAAAGGCAAGCTCAGCATGTTGGATGATCCATGACAATATACTTTATTTCGGATGTAAGAAAACATAACCCATTACGTTGTCTTCCTTGTCCAACATCAACCTTTTGGCATGCCATATTTTAATGAGTGCTCACAATTACAAAATATGTCCAAGATAGTATATTTATATGTGAAATCTCTCTTCCTTCAAAATTCTTTCATGAATTGTTAAAGTGACCAATTCTGCGTTTGCTAACTTTCAAATAAGTTTACTACCTATACTTAATTTGTGTGAAGTCATTACTCCCCATGGTATTCATACATAAATTCAGATTTATGATATTCAATTCATTCAACCATTTACTCATGGGATATACGTGAAGCACATGAGTAAATGACAAAGTACTCCAAAAGATATAAGTGAAGAACACTGAGTAGTCAAATAACTAGCTATGGGAGGATTCTTTTTCATTCAAGATTTCACATCCAATTATTTTATTCAAAGAGCAAGTAAAATTGAAAATACGCTCCAAGCAAAACACATATCATGTGACGAATAAAATTAATATAGCTCCGAGTAAGGTATACCGATAATTTTGAAGACGAAAGAGGGGGTGCCTTCCGGGCATCCCCAAGCTTAGGTGCTTGAGTCTTCCTTGAATATTACCTTGGGGTGCCTTGGGAATCCCCAAGCTTAGGGTCTTTCCGCTCCTTATTCTCCTCATATCGATATCTCACCCGAAGCTTGAAAACCTCAATCACACAAAACTTAACGGAACTTCGTGAGATAGGTTAGTATGATAAAGAGTAAACCATTCACTTCGGTACTGTCAAAGACAAGGTTCATAATTTTTCTCACACAATGCCTACTGTACCATATCATTTCTACAATTTATATTGAGAAATATAAGCCATAGAAACTAGAAAACAAGCAAACTATGCAATGAAAACAGAATCTGTCAGAGCCAGAACAGTGTATAATGATCTGAACAGCAACCATACTTATGCTACTCCAAAAATTATGAAATAAATTGTTCGACGTGAGAAATTTGTCTATTAATCTTCTGCAAAAACAATCAACTCAAAAGCACTCTTCTGTAAACAATGACAGCTAATCTCGTGAGCGCAAAGTTTCTGTTTTTTTACAGCAAGATCACATTAACTTTCACCCAAGTCCTCCCAAAGGTCTTACTTGGCACTTTATTGAAACAAAAGCTATAAAACATGATTACTACAGTAGCTTAATCATGTAAACAAACAAAAAAAAGTAAGGGTAAATATTGGGTTGTCTCCCAACAAGCGCTTTTCTTTAGTGCCTTTTAGCTAGGTATGATGATTTCAATGATGCTCACATAAAAGAAAAGAATTGAAACATAAAGAGAGCATCATGAAGAATATGACTAGCACATTTAAATCTAACCTACTTCATATTCCTAGGGATTTTGTGAGCACATAATTTATAGGAACCAGAATCAACTAGCATAGGAAGGCAAACAAGTATAACTTCAAAACTTTAAGAACATAGAGAGGAAACTTGATATTGTTGCAACTCCTACAAGCATATATTCCTCCCTCATAATAATTTTCAGTAGCATCATGAATGAATTCAACAATATAACCATCACATAAAGCATTCTTTTCATGATCTACAAGCATAGAAATTTTTCTACTCTCCACATAAGCAAAATTCTTCTCATTCGGAATAGTGGGATCACTAATTCCTAAAGTTGACACTCTTCCAAACCCGCTTTAGATGATAGTTTTATTCATACTCCAAAAGATGTAAGTGAAGTTCATGGAGCATTCTATATTTAATATAGACTAACCAATATCCAAGCTCAAAATATATAAGTGAGGCACACGAAGCATTCTATAAAACCATACTCAAAAGATTTAAGTGAAGCACAAAGAGCATTCTATAAGGTCATACTCAAAAGATATAAGTGAAGCACATGAAGCATTCTATAAATCGATGAAGTGCTATCTCATACTAGCATGGTTCTTAAAGAAAAATAAAAACACAAAGAACACAAATCATGTGAACAAAACAAAAACCGAGGTATACCGATAATTGTTGAAGAAGAAAGATGGGATGCCAACCGGGGCATCCCCAAGCTTAGATGCTTGAGTGTCCTTGGAATATTTACTTGGGGTGCCTTGGGCATCACCAAGCTTGAACTCTTGCCTCTCTTTATTCCTCTCACATTGGTAACTCCTCGTTCTTCGAACACTTCATCCACAAAAACTTAACAAAAACTTTGTGAGATCCGTTAGTATACTAAAGCAAATCACTACCTTTAGGTACTGTTGCAAACTCATTCCAATTTCATATTAGAACTTTATCTACTGTATTCCAACTTCACCATGGTTCATACCCCCCGATACTACCCATAGATTCATCAAAATAAGCGATCAACACATAGAAAACAGAATCTGTCAAAAACAGGACAGTCTGTGGTAATCTGGAAGTTTAGTAAACTTCTGTAACTCCAAAAAATTCTAAAAATATATGAAATTTAAAAATTTTGTACATAAGTAATGTGCAAAAAGTTTTAGACCCATTTGACTTTCCAGTAAAAAAATGTAAAATCACGCGCTACAGCCAAAGTTTATGTTTTTGTTCTGCACATAGTAAACAAACAATCTAATCATCCTAAAACCATAGCTTGGCACATTATTTTTATAATACAATGGATATACACAAGGGGATAATTATTTAAAGAGAAATTTCCATGAAAAAATTCTACATTGTTTCCGTGAGCATGAACACAAGTGCTCAAGGTCGACCCTCACTTCTTCAATGCATAACCTTCCAATCACTTCTCTTTTTGAAAAACTTTTTAGGCATGAGAGGCAAGTAATTTTTTTTGGTATTTTCATTCTTTAATTTCTTTTGTATGTTTCACCCACAACTAAACAGAAACAAAAAGGAAAAATAAAATCTACTTAGTGAAGAAAGCAAACAAGCACACACGAGAATATCAACCCCACGCAATTGCTCCCCAACAACGGCGCCAGAAAAGAGCTTTATAATCCCCAAGTGCAGGGAATCATCGTAGCAATTCTCAATGGTGCAAGTGATAAGTATGGAGTGTCGAACCCACAAGCAGCTAAAGGTAAGATCAATATCCTCTCAACTCCTATCTGCCACTGATACGACTCTACGTACACCAAGCGTTTGCTTCCAACTAGAAACGAGAAATAAAACTACGTTGTGGGTATGAAGAGGATAACTTTGCATGATATCGGAGAGCTAAAATATAAAAGTAGGTATTGTCATCATAAAGTTAGAATATATTAATAAATATTATAAATAGCGAGTGTGGAATAATGATGGATCGGTGTGCGGAATTGTCCTAGGCAATTGTTAACAAGACCGGTAGTCGTCATTGCAATTTCATATGAGGGAGAGGCATAAGCTGACATACTTTCTCTTCTTTGATCATATGCACAAGCATCCGCAATTAATAAAGATCATTAAGGTAAAACCCAATCATAGCATTAAAAATCAAGTCCCCTTTATCCCATACGCAACAACCCCCTTACTCGGGTTTATGCTTCTGTCACTCAAGCAACCCACTATAAGCGAATCATGAACGTATTGCAACACCCTACAGCAGGAATCCCTCACGCTTGCGCTACACGGAGGGCACAATAGGATAGCACCAAAATAAAACATACAACTCGTACCAATCTAGATCATCAATCAACCCAAAGACAAAGGATGTCTACTCAAAACATCATAGGATGGCAACACATCATTCGATCATAATATGTGGCATAAAGCACCATGTTCAGGTAGGGATTACAGTGAGGTGCAGGAGAGTGGACCGCGTAAAATAGATGAGGATGGTGATGTTGATGAAGACGATCACCATGGCGATAATTCCCCTCCCGATGGCACTCCGGCGCCATCGAGAGAGAGGAGGAGAGGATCTCCCCCTTGTGCTTCCTCCTCCATGGCCTCCCTCCTAGATGGGGAGAGGTTCTCCCTCTGGACCCTGGCCTTCATGGCGATGATGGCCCCTCCGGGATCCTCCTCCATGGCCTCCGGTGATGATGGCCCCTCCGACAGGGTGCTAGAGAGGGCCTAGATTGATTTCTAGTGGCTACAGAGGCTTGCAGCGGCGGAACTTTTGATCTAGGTTATTTTCTGGAGGTTTCTGTATTTATAAGAATTTTTGGCATAGGTCTCACGTCAGGGGGATCTCTGAGTCGTCCACGAGATAGGGGCCCACGCCCAAGGGGGTGGGCGCGCCCCCCACCCTCGTGGATAGCCCGGGACTCTTCTGGCCCAACTCTTTTACTCCGGGGGCTTCTTTTGGTCCATAAAAAATCATCAAAAATTGGCACGTCAATTGGACTCCGTTTGGTATTCCTTTTCTGCGATACTCAAAAACAAGGAAAAAACAGAAACTGGCATTGGGCTCTAGGTTAATAGGTTAGTCCCAAAAATCATATATAATATCATATAAATGCATATAAAACATCTAAGATGAATAATATAATAGCATGAATACTTCATAAATTATAGGTACGTTGGAGACGTATCACGCCCCTGCTACGTGCACGAGCGCAAGGAGGGCACCCAGGCCTGCCTCCAGTGCAAGCATCACCTGGGCGTGAGTAGGCCAGCTCCACGCCAACAAGATGAACCTGGGCAGTACCACATCGAGGAGGTGGAGGAGCACTGCAACTACCTATGTGAACACGCGATTCTTCTTCCTGATTCGATTTGGTGTTGATTTGATTGATTCCTGACGCATCTGATTCTTCTTGTCAGGTACTCTTCTGTTGATGAACTTCCTCCACACCTGCAGTGACAAGAAAACGCTGAAGAAGTGGTTCTTCATCGACAAGACAGTGGGCTAAGAAAATCCAGCTGAAAGAGAGACAACCATCGTACCTGCCTGAGAAAGATCCTGCCTATAGTGCACGGATGGTAAGATTTGTTTCATGATTCAGTTTTGGGTTACGTAGTAAGCAGTAGTCTAGTTACAATGCCTCTTCTGAAGAAACACTTACAGATATCCGTCTTGTGCTGCATGCCCATTATTGTGTATCTGTTGTCAATGCTATCCGTCTTGGCACCTGTCTTCTCGCCTGGCCCTGCATGTGGTATGCTTGCTAGTTCCTTCTACTGACATCCCCATCTCTCACCACCATTGCGTAGATAGATTAGCAGGATTAGCTCACTGGAGACTAGTAGAGAGCATAACGAGCTCACATTTTCAGATTTGCTGCATGCACAAACAGATTTTACTTAAAAGCTCCCTGTAACCTTTTGTTTCATTGGTCAATCACGATAGCAGCGATGCCGGGGGAGCTCCCCTACACACGTATGCATTCTAATGGTCACATACATATATCTAGTTCTCCTCATAAAATATTTGCATGCATGGCAAAGCTCCAACACGTACACTCTCATGCTTACTTAGATTAGAAGCATTCTGTACAAGACAAACTACTATATGAAAGTCTTACTTACACTGTGTGTGGGGCACTCTCCTTTAATTTTCTAGCATGTTAAATTTAACATTCTAATATATTTCTTTGAAACAATAGTCTGGCATAACTGATTTACTTCATTTTTTAAAAACAGATAATACATATTGAATTATTCATATTAATCTAAAATAATAATCAAACAACTACAGGACTGTGGATTAGTAGCATGCATGTGTGATTTCGTTTTTGGTGTGTTCTGCTTGCAGGTCATTGTTGTGGAGGCCGCCACAGGAAGGCGTGGGGGATTTGGCACAAGGCCGGTGATCGAGTCTATGCTCTCTCCTCCATGGAAAGACCTCAATTCAGCTTGACAGAGAGCACACGAATGGTTACATAGTGTGTTTAGGTTGTGGAACTTTTAATTAGAAGGTTTAGAAAATGTTAGCCGAGCTAACTGTTCATAATCTGAAGTAACTTTAACTTGGTACAAAATTGGTCTGATATTTGTTTTATATCACAAAAGTAGGGAGGTTCCTGCTGCTTATTAGTATCATCTTTGGATTATTACTGTGTTCGGTTCACCACTGTACTGATTATCTTGGCGAGCATTTGTTTAATAACTAGAATGCATTGTCTGCTGGGAACTCTATTTACCTTACCTTACGTGTACAATGCACAAGGTCAGTTTGTGTACTGTTACAAATGTCTGTGAGGGTCCTTTGTGCTACTACTATAATTTCATTCATCAATTCTGCACATAGATTTTTCATCCTGCTATAAAATTGCTTGTTTCTGAATCTATTTGTCGTTGCTAGTCAGAAGTCGATTATTGCTGGTGTGTAAAGGATTCTATTTCCGTCATCTAAAGTATGTGTTAATTCTGATACAGCGTAAAGAGATATGTGAACCCTCCTGGAAGGGGCTTCGGTTGGACCGGCTTCGGTTGGACCTCTGATTGAGCTCCCCCTAGACTTTGACCCAAGGTAAACACGAATTTGCTTTTGTTGTTGCTGCAAATGTCCCTGTCTTGTTGAGAATAGTTTATGAGTAAACGCTGTGGTAACAAAACCATATGTCATGGGAGTGTGACACATACTGTTTGTGAATGCCTGTGATCGGATTATTGGATATCTGCTGATCATATGTCCTTATCCATCATTGTCTGGTTGTTCTTGCAAGCATTATTAGTTAGGTTGTGTAGGTGCCAAATTCTGCTTCTAGATTAGTCTATTGTTCTCCTGAGACCCTCCTTTTTCCTACATTGTCTGTTGTTTGGATGGGCTGCTATCATTATTATCTTTTAATGGATGCTATCTAGATTGACAGTTTGTACCTGGACCCTTTGCGGTGAGATTTGGACCCAGTGTGTGGGTTATTGTTATTGAACTTTGGGCCGGATCATGGACTTTTTGGGCCTTCATTTTTGTTGGTGGTTCTGAATTTGTGTACCTACAGTTCTACAAAATTGATACGACTGATTGTTTTGTTACTTGGACAACCATCTTTGCTGGTGTTTTTCACGGAGCTTTGCTTCTAGTTTGTTGCTGCACAATGCTCAACTTTGTTTCTCATCCCTGTTATTTATGCTGGCTGACATAACTTCCCTGTTGCTCTTGTGCGACCAGCATCCTCATGACAGGGTTTGTCGGAACCACCATCGCCTTAGGGTCACTGGTGGAAAAAGGGCCTTTGGTCGCGGTTCGCAACTGCCATTAGTCGCGGTTGCGCAACCGCGACCGGATGGGCGCGACTAAAGGCCCCCCCCCTTTAGTCGCGGTTGCTTAAGAACCGCGACTAAAGGCCCGTCCACGTGGGCGCCAGGTGGCCGTCGGGGCGGAGGACCTTTAGTCGCGGTTCTTGTGGCTAACCGCGACTAAAGGCCGCCACAGGTTTTTGAAAAAAAAAATTGAAATTTTTTTTTTCAAATTTCTGAATTATTTTAACCTCTAGTCTCTAATCACCACCCCTCATCACTTCTCAATTTATTCTTTTATCACCCCTCATCATTCCAAATCATCTAACTTCCCAACCGGTCACCCATCCCTCTCACTACTCCAGCCCAAGCACGCTTAACTTCTGGGTTCTATTCTCCCACGCTCCAAGTCTGCACTTGTTGTTTTCCTGACAATAATAAGATGTCAATCCTATTAACCTTCAGGAATTTTGCTTGAGCATGAAGTGACACATTTCACTGTTTGAGTTTGAAACTATTGTTTTAAAAAACAATAATTATTTAGTAACACTAATATTTCTTGAATAATTAGTTTGACCATTGTTTGACCACAGTTTGACCACAGTTTGACCAGATTTGACCAAAATTGAAATAATTAAAATAATTATTTAGTAACACTAATATTCTAGAATAATTAGTTTGACCATTGTTTGACCATAGTTTGCCCACTGTTTGAATATTTTTCAATTTTTTCCACTCTAGATCTTACAAGCCCCGTAACTTTTTTTCTATTAGGTTTTTGAGGATTTTGAAAATGTTTAACGGGGTTCCCCCGTTAAATTTGGATGTAACTTTTCGAGTAGATGATTTTTCATATAAAAAACTTTTTCATCCGAGTTAGTATGCAAAAGTTATGCCCATTTTTACAAATTTCAGAGAGATTTTGCAAATAAAGTCAAAATTCACATTTGCAAATTTTCCCAACAACTAGACCACATATCACATGAGAAACTTATTTTCTTTTATTTTTTTGACATTTCCATTATTTTCTTTTATTTTTTTTAAAACTGAAAAGGCGATCCCGGGGGGGTAGAGTTTGAAAATGGGACCTTTAGTACCGGTTCGTGGCACGAACCGGGACTAAAGGTCTCAACCCCATTAGTTCCGGTTCGTGCCACAAACCGGGACTAAAAGGGAGGAGCTTTAGTCGCGGTTGGCCTGGCCAACCGCGACTAAAGGCCTTTGGGCACCTTTAGTCGCGGTTGGCCTGGCCAACCGCGACTAAAGCCCGCGAGCGCCCTGGGCCCCGGCATTTGGTCGCGGTTCATCTGCCGAACCGCGACTAAAGACTTCATTAGTCGCGGTTCCTACAGTTTCGCGACTAATGGGGCTGGACGGAAGCCTCTTTTTCTACTAGTGGGTGCTTCTCTGGCGCCGCCATCATTGCCAAGCACAGGGAATACCTATACCTCAGTGGCCTGCCCTCTTCTGGCCTGTCGATCCTTCGACATGAAACTTTATACTATGTAAGTGCTGGCCCATGAAATTGTACCTGCACCTTTATCATGCTGCATGTGGTGGTCCTCTCCCTCTATCCCAGAGCTCCTTTTCTTCTCTTCCTTTTGGTGCGAATGCCATCACTACGTGGTGACCACGGAGGTAAAGCTTGCAAGTCGATGGTAGTTAGAACTGGTGACTAGAAAGAAGCACGCACCTAGGTTGATCTATCTGCTGGTCGCTGCGAGCATTTTTCTTCTAGTGTGGTCCAGGCCAATGGCAGTATGCATACATTTATATTTACTGGAAATGCATGCATTTCTTTACATGCGTGGAAAACAAAAGCCGTTGCTGCTGCTAGGATAGGACATAGTAGTAGCTTTCTGGCTAGTTACTGATTGTTGAATTGCTGATCAACTCACCTCTGGGCTGGCTGCTAGTACACCTACGTACAGCAACCTAGGTAGGAGTAGTTGTGTGGCGCATGCAGTGGATTTTTAAAATATTATAATCTCTCAATCAGCAATGAAAAGCATTGAGATGTAGCTTTATACAGGCATGCGCGCGTATACATGCAGCATGTTGTGTATGCTGTGTAAGACTTAGTGATGGTGTCAACCAGATGGATGAAGCTTATAAACCAAGCATGCATGCACAGTATTCATGGTTTTGGAAGTAAAAATATGCCAGCACTTACATAGTATACACTGGGTGCCAAAATTTGTGATTCGTGTCAATATGGTCTGATCAACTGTGCTTAACAGTGCTGTGTCCTCTCGCAGCTCAAGAACACAGGTGACAAGTCAGAGGACAAGAAGATGTAAGACAATAGGCTTTGGGGGGAACCGGCACAACCCTTTAGGGGTGGCCTATCACATATATATATAATGAGGTGGTATACAACGTTACAATATACACATGTAAATACAGTCTAACACCCTCCCTCAATCTTAGCCACTTTCTAATGAATCTAGAAGGGTAAGATTGCGCCTGCAAGTCTCAAACTGTGGCAAAGGCAATGGCTTGGTGAAGATGTCAGCAAGTTGATCCTTGGAAGAAATAAACTTGATCTGTAGTTGCTTCTGAGAGACACGTTCACGCACAAAGTGATAGTCAACTTCAATGTGTTTCGTTCGGGCATGGAATACCGGATTTGCAGAAAGGTATGTAGCACCGATGTTATCACACCAAAGAACAGGAGGCTGTGATTGGGGTATACTTAACTCCTGAAGCAAGGACTGTACCCAGATGATCTCTGATGTGGCATTGGCCACAGCCTTATACTCAGCCTCAGTACTGCTACGCGAGATAGTAGCCTATTTCCGAGCACTCCAGGCAATCAGGTTAGAGCCAAAGAAGACAGCATAACCCCCCGTGGATCGCCTGTCATCCGGATTGCCAGCCCAGTCTGCATCAGAATATGCTGAAAGACAACCAGAGTCAGACGGCCGAATATGCAAACCATGAGCCACCGTGAAACGAATATAGCGCAAAATCCGCTTAACAGCAGACCAATGAGTGTCACGGGGTGACTGCAGATACTGGCAGACTCGGTTAACAGCATAGGAAATGTCTGGTCGCGTGATCGTCAAGTACTGGAGCCCACCAACAATACTCCTGTACTCGGTCGCATCAGAAGAAGAAAGAAGCACACCATCAACAGCATTGAGCTTATCAGTGGTAGACATGGGTGTAGTCGTCGGTTTGCACTTAAGCATCCTAGCTCGCTGCAACAAATCCAGAGAGTACTTCTTCTGCGTCATAACAAGGCCAGCAGCACGAGAAGTAACCTCCACACCAAGAAAGTAATGAAGCTTCCCAAGGTCCTTGACCGCAAAATCAGCACCAAGTGAGCGAACAAGCGCAGTAGCAGCCGACTGAGAGGAGCTGACCAAAATGATATCATCTACATAGACCAACAAGTACATAGTAACCTCAGGCCTTTGAAGAAGAAACAATGAGGAGTCAGCAGTTGATGATGCAAAACCATGAGCACGAAGAGCCATTGCAAGACGAGCATGCCAAGCACGAGGAGCCTGCTTCAGACCATAAATTGCCTTGGACAGACGACAGAGATGATCAGGGCGATCCGGATCAGAGAAACCCGGAGGCTGGCGCATGTAAACCTCCTCCGCCAAGACACCATGAAGAAAAGCATTTTGAACATCAAGCTGACGAAGAAACCAACCTCGAGTAACAGCCAGAGAGAGAAGAAGTCTGATGGTAGTAGGCTTGACCACTGGACTGAAGGTGTCTTCATAGTCAAGTCCAAAACGCTGTCGAAAACCACGAGCAACCAGACGAGCCTTATAGCGCTTAATGGACCCATCAGAATGCCTCTTCACTTTGAAAACCCATTTGGAATCAATGACATTTACCCGTGATTGTGGAGGAACAAGAGTCCATGTCTGATTGCGAAGAAGCGCTTGATACTCCTGCTCCATGGCCTCTCTCCAATGAGGAATGCGCATAGCAGCTTGATACGTGCGTGGCTCAGAGGATGGATCTGCGAGAGCAGAAGACATGCACGCCGCTAACCAAGCAACTGTGCCATCGTGACGTTGCTTAGGCTCAAAAATGCCACTCCGACTGCGCGTATGTGGACGTAGAGCAGCAGCAGGAGCCGGCGGAGGCGAAGGTGACGAAGACGTGACGGTCGCCGGAGATGCAGGAATCACCTCAGGCGAGCTCGGGACAGACGACTCCGGGCTGCATGGCGAAGACTGGCCCGATGACAGGGGCTCAGAGGCCATGGGCGAACCGAGAGTGGGCGAGGCCAGCTCCGGTGACACCGGCCCAGACGGCCTTGGCGAGACGAGAGCAGGCGAGGCCGGCCCTGGTGAGAAGGGCCCAGACACCCTGGGCGAGGCAGGGGCGGGCGAGGCCAGGCCTGGTGATGACTGCCCCGACGCCCTGGGCGAGACGGGGACCGAGGAGGCCGGCCCAGTCGGCGGGGTTGCAAGGCGCGACGATGGCGAAGGCAGCCCAGAAGCCAGAGGCGACCGGGCCAGGACGTCGATCGGCCGTGCATGAGCACGGAAACCGAGGTCATGCAGGGGCGCCATGTGCTCCTCATGCACAACAGAAGGTGCCGAGGATGAAGGCGATGGCGACGAAGAGGAAGATGGCACTTCCAGAATCTCCAAACGAGCCCCACGACCAGTGCCTGCACTATGGTTAGGCAACAATAGAGGAGAATATGCAACATCATCAAATTGGTCAGAAGCAACAGAGGATGAATGCATGACAGGTGGCTCGGTAGTGGACACAGGGAGTTTGGCAAAGGGAAAAACATGCTCATCAAACACAACATCCCGAGAGATGTAGACACGATTAGTGGGCACATGAAGACATTTGTATCCTTTATGAAGAGAGCTATAACCAAGAAAAACACACTTCTTGGAACGAAACTCGAGCTTACGCTTGTTATATGGACGGAGATGGGGCCAGCAAGCACACCCAAACACCTTGAGAAAGGTGTAGTCCGGTTGTTCATTAAGGAGAACTTCAATGGGAGTCTTCATATTCAAAACACGAGTGGGAGTACGATTGATGAGAAAACATGCAGTGGTGAAAGCATCACTCCAAAAACGAAACGGAACAGATGCATGGGCCAAAAGAGTCAGACCAGCTTCAACAATGTGACGATGCTTACGTTCTGCTGAACCATTCTACTGATGTGTATGTGGACATGCTAAACGGTGAGTGATCCCAAGCGACTGAAAGAAGGAGTTGAGGTTGCGATACTCGCCACCCCAGTCCGACTGAACATGAACAATTTTGTGCTTGAGAAGGCGTTCAACATGTTTTTGGAACTGAACAAAAATGTCAAACACATCAGATTTACGTTTGATAAGATAAAGCCAGGTAAAGCGGCCGTAAGCATCAACAAAACTGATATAGTAATTATGACCACTAACAGAAGTCTGAGCAGGACCCCATACATCTGAAAACACAAGTTCTAAAGGATGTTTCACCTCACGACTGGACTCCGAAAAAGGAAGTTGATGACTCTTCCCCTGCTGACAAGCATCACACACTGCTACATCTTTATTACTAGACACACTAGAAAGCTCATGACGACGCAAAACATGCCGGACAATAGGTGTGGCCTGGTGACCAAGACGAGCATGCCACTGTGACGGAGATACCCGAACTCCACTGAAGACGCGAGCGACGCCAGGATGCTCCAGACGATAGAGACCTTGGCAGAGCCGCCCACTAAGAAGAATGTCCCTCGTGCCCCGATCCTTAATAAAAAGATCAAAAGGATGAAATTCACAAAGCACATTATTATCATGAGTGAGTTTAGGAACTGAAAGAAGATTACGTGTCACAGATGGAACTCGAAGAACATTGCGAAGTTGAAGACTCCTATTGGCATGTCTAGTGAGAAGTGATGCTTGACCAATATGAGAGATGTGCATACCTGCTCCATTGGCGGTGTGGATCTTGTCGGAGCCATGGCGACCTGACGAGCAAAGTTGCGTGTATCCTTCCCGTCATTGCCGAGACCAAGAAAACCCCGCTGGAAGCGCTTGTGACACTTCGAGGCCCAGTGCCCATCGCGACCACAAAGCTGGCACACACGTGGACCGCCATCCCCTGGTAGCGTCGCAGTAGGAGGAGGGGCCGAGGCGGGTGGTGGTGACTGCCCCGAAGGAGCCCTGGATGAAGCAGAGGAGCGACCACCCTTGGTGGCGGCGTTTGCCGAGAGGGCGCCGTTGCCCCTGGATCGGCGCGTCTCGACTCGTTGCTCAGTAAGCAGGAGGCGTGAAAAGACCTCGTGTGCTGGCATGGGCGTGGAGTTGCCCCTCTCATTGATGATCTCGACTAGGGTGTCATACTCCTCATCAAGACCATTGACAATAAACGAGTTGAACTCGGAGTCGGTGAGGGGCTGTCCAATGGAGGCCAGCGTGTCGGCGAGACTCTTGACTTTGTTGTAGAACTCAGTGGCGGTGGAGTCAAACTTCTGACACTCCCCAAGTTGGCGACGGAGCCCAGATACACGAGCCTGCGACTGTGCCGCAAACGAGCGCTCAAGAATAGTCCATGCCTCGTGGGACGTCTTGGCGAAGACAACAAGCCTAGCAACGGCCGGAGAGAGCGACCCCTGGATGGAGGAGAGGTTCGCCTGATCCTGCCCTGTCCAGACACGGTGAGCCGGATTATAGACCGGACCGTGCACACTGTCAACCAGCGCAGGAGGGCAAGGGAGAGAGCCGTCGACATAGCCAAGCAGATAGTGACTCCCAAGAAGCGAAAGAACCTGCGCGCGCCAGAAGATGTAATTGTCCGACGACAACTTGATGGTGATGAGATGGCCGAAGTGAAACGGCGGCGGCGGCTGCGATCCCATCGAGGAGACTGGCTGAGGTGAGACCACCGTGGAGACAGTCAGAGGGGCAGCCGGCGCGGTGACAGAGCGCACGATGGCCGCGGTTGACGCCGCGAAGCCTGCCAGCGCGACGTCCTCCGCCACCAGCGGCGCAGTGGCCGAGGGCGCGACAGCCGCGGTTGACGGGGCGGCGGCGGTGTGGGCCACAAGCGCCTGCCCGGGCGAAGTAGCAGCCGGCGGGAGCGCGAAGAGGGAGCCGACGCTCCGTGTCCCGATCGGCGCCTGAAGGGAGGCGGCATCCAACGGCCTCGAGAGAAGTGCCGCGAGGGAGGCCGGCAGAAAACCGGTGGCGGTGGAGCCGGACGCAGCGACGGACGTCATAGCAGTCGGGCAACGGCGACGGCGGGCGCGGCGGCGGCGGCGGTGGCGGCGGCGGCGGCGGTTTAGGGTTTTTAGGCGGAAGCGGACGTAACCTAGCGTGATACCATGTAAGACAATAGGCTTTGGGGGGAACCGGCACAACCCTCTAGGGGTGGCCTATCACATATATATATAATGAGGTGGTATACAACGTTACAATATACACATGTAAATACAGTCTAACAGAAGAAGAGGAAGAGGAGGTCCTGAACGTTTCTCCCGCACATTGTAGATACCACCACCGCCGCCTTGTAGGAATTAAGCTGGCGCCGTGCCACCCTTGTGTATCTGTTTTTGATTGTATATGTGCACTTGTTGGACGCACAGACGTGTATTTGCTCTTGTGAGTATTTGACAGGATGATTTCTGGATTTAATCAGTTAATTGAGAGATATATTGATTTTTTGCTGTACAAATGTGTAAATTGAAATCTGTGAATGAAAAAGACCAAATGTTCAACTTGGGCTCTAAAAAGGTTGCGACCCAAACTATAGTGGATCGAAACATTGTGCATTTCTGAAAAACCAGAAAAATATTCTTAATGAAATGGTCTGCAGAAAGGCCATGGCCCAAAAAATAATAAGGTTGCAATGTTTCATTTGGCCCGTGTAGTTGACCAAAATTATAGAAAAAATATATACAAATGGGCTGAATTAATGGGCCTGGCCCATATAAACACCGAACTGGACTGGGCTGAATCTTATCAACGACCTTTTCAATTAGTCGCAATTTTGCCACGTTAGATTGCCACGTCGGATCCAACGTGGCCTGGGCAGACAGCTAGCGACCAAAACTGAAGGTCATAGAATCAATGACCTTTTGTTTTGGTCGTTGCCTTCCACGACCTTCTCACAGAGAAGGTCGTTAATTTTAGTTCACGACCGTCAGCTTTTGACCATCTGTTTTTGGTCAGAAAAAGGTCGCAAATAAAAAACAATGACCTTTCAGTGACCAATAATGATGCTCGCAAGTTGACATATTTCTTGTAGTGTGTACTACCCTCCGCTGAAGCATGGAGACCAGGTTACAATGGCAAGACTGGCACCAACGTTTTTATCCATAGATTGATCTATTGTTTCCTTTTCTATTCAAGGTTGATCTATAATTTTCCTTTTTTCTGTCAGTGCTTGTGGCAGAATTGAAGTCCTTCATGTGTCGACTTCACACGCGTTGTGTCTTGCTGTAGCACATTCATGGCAAGGAAGCATTGCTCATTGATGCTTAGGGGTTGGAAGGATGCCCACATGACTACTGGAATAGTACGTAAGAGTGAAGCTAATCATATATGTGAAATTATTTATGAGGAAAACATTTTCATCACAGAAAGTATTCACACATCATGAACTAAAGGGCTGCAATCAAAGGGTATTGACGAGGATGACCATCAACACCATGACGATCTTTAGCTCAGAGGTTATACAACAGAAAGCACTTCGAGCCTATATAACGTTATAAACGCACTTAGAGATCACATTCCTCGAGAAGCAGTATCGGTCTTTCAGGTACACCTCTAAAAATGCTGTGCAAGTACAACTCACAGTTCAGAAAATGTCATATGAAATACCCTTTTTTGTGTACTAAATAATCTGTGTGGTAACTAGAACAACGATATATTTCATATATAGTTCTTGGATATATGTGAAACAACATTTTGCTTAGTATAACTACTAGGCTGACAAGTGGTTGGCATTCCCTCTTACCAATAAGTATCTGACTTTTCTACAATACATCCACGTTCATACAATGAACCCGTTAAAGTGGCCTCTAAATCTCTGTTCTTCTTAGTGGCAACTCACCAAAGTACCTAATGGTTAGATGACATAACACCCAGCACCCCACTCCCAACAATACGGACCTATTTATCCTTCTAACTCATGATTACCTTTAGACAAAATAAGAGTTAAAGAAGTTCACCAAACACAATGAAGAATCGTATGTTTTGTTTTGCTACTACCAGTTAATCTAACTCTGCCCTAAAAAACAACCTTACTTTTACACATGTAAGATAGCTAAATAATATTTTTGATATAATATATTCATTTCTAATTAAACATGTAAACTGATTAAGCTTATCCACTTAATTTATCTAACACGGTTATTATATACTTAGAAATGCATGAATGTCATATTCATGCTTCTATGGTCCAATGGGAAACAGTGTCATGGATCGACCAAATTATTATGTAGGGATATCATCCTCATATATATTTCTACAAGTAGTTTATACAAGCCTCAACAATGGTTTCCATTAAATCTTCTCTCCTTTCGGTCTCTATATTCAGTTGCTTCAAATTTCTAAAGTATGTAACGAATTTGACACTGAAAAAACATAAATATAGCAAAAAGAAATTAATAATTATTTTTTGGCACATATTGGAAATACAGAGAAGAAAGGTTACTGGAAACAAAATAAAATAAAAGCCAAAGAGTGAGAAGACATTCTTTGAATATATTTTGTCACTTAGAATTGAACTAATAAAAAATTGTAGACACGCTTCATGTGCTTCAGGTTGAAGTCGATGGATGGGTGTTTCAGTTTTTTCTTTTCATGATAGATTTTACTTATGCCAAAAAAATGCAAAAGACTTATAGACTAGTCCATGCAAATGCACTGGTTGGCGACTAGTGATTACAATTAGGTAATGCATGCATGTCTTATTTCCAAGAAACCAGACTATTTTTCAAAGGATGAGGACAACGACTGTAATTCAAGAGTCTGTAGTGTTCACATGCTAAAAAAATATGCATAGGATGCTGAAAGGAACTGCCGAACTGCCCGTGTGGGTGCTACTTAACTCCTCAAATCGAGTCGTACTCAGGTAGGCACATGTCATGCTCGACATCAATTATTCAGGCATCACTGCATCCCATCGGTCCAGCTCACACTCACTCTCTCCTAAACGCAGACGCAACACATACGGCTTAATCTAAGGCTGCTGCCAATGCATGGATGCTTAGATGAGGTGCTAAGCACATTAAATAGCTTAGCAACTATACTCCCCAATGCATAGGTGCTTAGCTTATGGTTGCTAAGCTTGCTTTATTTAATGATTTAGCAACTAAAGCTCTTCATGTATTGGTGGGCTTCTTTCTTTTAGATATTTTGCCTAGGTTCACGCGCTTAGCATTGGTTCTTCCTGGGATCACCACACTCATCTCTCTCCTCTTAAATAACTTGCCACATCAGATTTTTTACCTACGTGGAAGGCTTAGCACATGTACAAGGTGGAGCATTGGGAGGGGCCTAACCAACTTGTCATCAATTTTCCACCAGCTCTGTTACCGAGGATGCTCGTCACTCGTGAAGGCGGTGGTGGCAGTTCATGAGCGGCAACAGCTTCTATGCCCCCCCCCCCACCCCCATGCAGCGGCGTCGGCCACGCCTCCAACTCCAGCAAGATAACACCGACAATGCAGCCACCCATGCTTCTCTGTTTAACACTTCCTTTCAAATTAGGAGTGTACATGCCCTGAGCATAGCTCGTGTATGCTTCTCTGTTTGATGTGGAGTATTCCTTTCCTTGAAAATTTTGGAAGCCTTAAATTTGGTGATATATTTGACATTTTTTTTGCAAGACTCTAATTTCAAATATAGCACGCTATAAATGGTAAAGAATTTGAAGAAGGGTGACGCTAAATCTTTAGCATGCTATTTTTTTATTTGGGTGAGATAGGATAAGAAGCTTTGGATTATTGGTTCAAAGGAGGAGGTTGAGGCCAAACAGCGCGAGCTCCTCCGCCTCCGTGACGAATAGGTTGCGCGAGATCTAGCAGCTGCTTCTGCCAGCCTCGTAGTCATTACGCGACATGACCCTCAAGGTGGAGGCCGACAACTGCGTTTTTAAGGTGAAGGCGGTCGGCCAACTGCGAAGATGGAGGACAAAATTTCTATTCTGACCATCTCTATAAACTTAATCACGAATTGACCTTGTTTTAAAAAGATTTTTGGATCTGACCTTTTTTGATTGCACGGCAGACGCCGGGGTGCGTGGCGTTTGGCCCTGGCCCACACTTGCCTGGTTGGCGCTGATGTGGGGACGCGGAGACGCCATCCATCTTGGCGTTTGGGGGGAAATGCCATAGCCCTTGGCCTTTGGTCCTACTCCATCACATAGGCTGGTCATAGTGGGAGTAAGGCTAGTCATAGTGGGAGTAACTAAGCTAATAACATAGCGCACTTCAAATTTTTTTTGCTTATGTGGCACATAGTTAATGGGAAGTGGTAACATAATATGTTACTGTAACATAGCGCTTCCCAAGGCAAGATGAGCCTACAAGTTAATAAATGAAGTCCTCTATGATATTACTACTATGTTATTTTGCACTATGAAGATAGTAACTTAGACTAGTGTCATATGCATGACACTAGTATAAGTTACTCCCCACTATGACCAGCCTAACTTAGCGAGTAACATAGCGCACTCCAAGAAATTTTTGCTTATGTGGCAAGTAGTTAATGAAAAGTAGTAACATAATACGTTACTGTAACGTAGCGCTTCCCAATACAAGATGAGTCTACAAGCTAATAAATGAAGCCATCTATGACACTACTACTATATTACTTTGCACTATGAAGGTAGTAACTTAGACTAGTGTCATATGCATGACACTAGTATAAGTTACTCCCCACTATAACCAGCCTTAAACAAAGAAAAGGCTACATGCACCATTAATGAAGTTGCTTCTACTAGTATACTAGTACTCCCGTAAAGAGTAGTGAAAAATTCTCTTGATTAACTCCCGTAATTAATGGCCTGCTTGATAGCCCAGCCCATGCTAGAGCATGTATGGCTACCTCATTCTGATTTGGTATCATGCACGCAAAAAGATAATGAGAAGAAAATCAAGAGATCTGCCTTCAATTTTAAGGGATTACATTTACAGTATTCTCTCCATTTCAGTTTACAAGTCCTGCGTGTATACTTAGGTTGTCAATTTTATCACCCTGATATAATCTATATAACACAAAAATTATACCGTTTGAAAATAGAACATCTGAACTTTATATTGGTATATTTTTTTATAATATACGACTTGTATTAGGTTGGTTAAATTGACGACCTCGGGTACGCGCACGTCCTGTAAACTGAGAGATGTCTTGACCAAATCACCACTTGTTCTTTTCTTCACGAGAATTTGCAAGCTGCTAGAACACACAAATGCAGTCTTCATACATACCCATCTGGGTATGTTTAGCAAAACGAGAGAGAATGTTAAAAAAAGATCAAAGTTCAGGATTCAAACAAAATACCTTGGTCTTGGCATAGGCACGTCTAGACAACAAATGAAATACTGCTCTGCGTGGGTTTGTCAAAGCATCTACAACCAGACTTGGCAAATCTGAACCCTCAAACACCCGCGGACGCGTTTAGGCGCGTCCGTGGATAGTGACCGCTCATACCTTAAAAAATGCATTCCACATCCACGGAGTCCGCCCGCTGCCGTGCACGGGCCTCCTCCCGGGCGCGGCGGAGCGTAATCCGGATGACCATCTCCTCTTCCGGGCCACGTGGGATGAGCTCGGGATCAACGGATTTGGAGGTGAAGTACTCGGATCCACTGCCCGCCATGCGGGAGATGGTCGGAACGAGCCGGAGACGAGCTTGGGTGGCAGAGCAGAGTGGATGGAAGGAGAGTGAAGTGGCTAGGGTTTGGTCCGGCGAGCGGATGGGGAGGAATTTATGTGGGATCGGGTGCGCCAGTGTGGCCGGGTCCGACGTGGCGGGCGTGCCCAGACGCCTCCATATCTGCCCCATATTTGACATTGATATGAGGGATGCCGGTCAGTCCGGACGTTTGAGGGGGTCACGTTCAATGTAGGCAGCAGACGGAGGGACGGACTGCTGTAGTGTCGTTTGAACGTGGAACAGACGCCTGGACCGGGAAGCGGTTCGGGCGGTGCTCTTTCGGTCGGCGCCCTGCTTCAATGATGGTGCCAGTGAGTGGTCACGTCCGCTCTGGCCCTCATGAATGCGGACACTGACGCTCTGGATCCACGCCGACCGTTTCGAGCGAGAAGCGTGCACCGGTGAGGGAGGAGTGCTTGGGTGGGCCGGGGATGTCAGAAGCGGGCATGATAGCTGGCCCGACTCCTGGAAAGCTCCCCACATTTTTTTCTCTGGTTTGCGGAAGAAAAATTGTCGGGACCACGCCTTGGACCGATACAGGACCACGTTGGATGGATTCCTTGTCCGAACAACATGGTCCGGACGGTTCCGGAGGTTTGAGGGTCAGTGTTGGAGATGCCCATAATAGGCTAACAACCGCAGATATTATAGAAAAGTAAATCATCATGCGATTAAATAATTTAAAATCGAATCACCATATTAATCTCCTAGAAATCCGCTCCATCTCACTCTCACGCCTCATCCAAGCATCGAGTCCAATGTGCGCATAAAGAACAATAGAAACGTCCTCATAAACTTTTTCAATTGTGATGTTGATAGGAACTGCCCAACTGCATCTACGGATGTTAGTGTCACCGAGGTGAGGCACGGCACATGTCATGTTTGATACCAATTAGTCATGCTACGTGGCTTTACATGTATGTGTTTTCTTTCTACTCTGTTTTGTATGAACTTGTTGTTCGTCTGGTATGACAAAGCATGTGCGCTTCATATCAGAAGGTCTAGAATGAAGAAAAGTTAATTTGCACGGCACGTCTATGTTGTACTCTATGTTTGCATAAGCGTGAACGATATGCACTACCTGGTTGCCATTAGTGGGAATGCCTATTACTACTGGAATAGTATTCATTTACTCCCTCCGTTTTTATGACTTTGCATATTAGATTTGATTAAAGTCAAACTCTGTAAACTTTGACCAAGATTATAGAAAAAAAATACAATAACAAACCTATATGATATGAAAATATATTCAATAATGAATCTAGTGGTGTTAATTTCTTATTGTATATGCTCATTTTTAGTCTATAAACTTTGTCAAAGTTTACCAACTTTGACTTTGACCAAAACTAATACGCGGAATAAATAAAAACGGAGGGAGTCTTCATTATATAAAGGGTGGTCCTCTGCTGACCAAACATGGAGACAAGAATTACCCACCTGCCTGCCTTAATTTGGTTGTGTGCATCTTGACCTTGTGTGGGTGGAGTGGCTAGATATATTTTGCATCATCTTAATGCATTAATATCATGCCTATTATGAGAAAGAAGATCTTCCATACAAAACTGCATGGATGAAAATCTGGAAAATGCACCATAGATCAGAAGATCTAGCATGAACAAAAAATAATGTGCATAATGCATCTATGATATACTCGATAATAATAATAATAATAATAATAATAATAATAATAATAATAATAATAATAATAATAATAATAACATATATCTTCACTGCTATATAAAAAAGACGTATGGTTTACTATTTCACCCACCAGCGTTTTGCTGGCAACCTTCGTCCAACCGACACCATGTACATTCTCTCCTCCCCTCCTCTAGAGTATTTAAGGAAACATATGACAATTTGGGTTTCGAACGCACAGAACTACCACATTCAAACTGTCAAAAAAAACCAGTTGAAGCATAATTTTTTGCTAAAAACTACCACTTTCGGATAGTGGCCAGTTTAGACGATTTAAATGCGTTTATGAAAGGTGAGACCCATTTGTCAAGGCAGACGTGACGGGAAAGCCAACTCCTTTTATTTTGACTATTATATTTACCGTTAGTACAACATCAACCTTCATCTTCCTCCTCCTCCTCTCTCTATTTGGCATTTCAACAAACAGCACATATGCATGGGAGGGAAGCACAGGAGCTCCTCGGACGCACCACAATGGCTACTGAAGACTCCCCACCGCTCCTGATAGAGGAAGATGGTCCATAGGAGCTCCTGCACCCAAAGTTTTAAATAGCGCGCTAAGCATCTTAGCGCCAGACCTCTTTCAAATGCTATAGCGTGCTATACCGGAGCTATAGCGTGCTATTTAAAATGTTTGTTCATTTGTTTGGACCAAAGTCTCTTAGCGCAAGACCTTTTGTAAACGCTATAGCGTGCTATAGCGGAGCTATAGCGGGCTATTTGAAACAGTGCCTGCACCTCATGCCCGAGTGCACAGACGGCGGCGACAACCACTTGTCTTCGTGCGGATAGCTATGGCTGGCTTGGTCGAATTTGTTCGTGTCCACTACTTGCCAAGCTTGAATCTGTGAGCATACGTCCCTTTCTCTCCTCTCATTCGCTCTACGGGCACATAGAATCGGGGAGGGCCTAGCAGCAGCACGACCATCGCGTTAATTTCTGCTCCGCGTTGCCGCACGCCTAGCAGCAGTAGCACAGGCACGCAGGGGCCGGTGGAGTAGCATGAGCCGTCTCCCACCTTGCGCGCCTAGCCCGGCACGCCGCGCCCCACCACTATTAGCCTCGAGGGCCTGACCGGGCTGCCCCATGGACAAGCTCTCCCGTGCTCGCAGCATTGCTGGCGTTGGCAGTCACTGTAGCAGTTATCTGAAGCACCATGACGCACAATGGTGTGACCGGCATGGTGCCGCAGAAGCTCTTGGGAGCCCGCTATGGCTGCTTTGCCTCTTCCTCCTTGTCCCTCCTCCGCCTCGGCCAGCTGTATGCTGACACACCAGTGCCACCGCCTCTCCGCCACGGCTGGTGCTGGCTTATCCTAGATGCACACGAGATGTTCGAGGAAATGCCAGAGAAAGAGAGAGAGACATTGATGCAGACGTGTGGGTCCCACCTATAATAACGGTAAATATAACATTCAAAATAAACGGATTTGACTTTTTCTCCACGTCAACCTTGACAACTGTGTCCCGTCTGTCATAAACGCATTTACATTGTCTAAGCCGGCTACTATCAGAATGTTGTTGTTTCTACCAAAAATTAAGGTTCAACTAGTAGTTTTTTGTTGACAGTTTGAAAGTGGTAGTTATGTTGGATCTAAACCCCAATTGTTGTTGTTTTTTGTTAAATACCCCCTCCTTTATGTCTTGATCTTTTCCCCTCCCACCTTTGATTTTTTTCTCACTGTTTTTTTGAAAACCGCACACGTGTTATGAACGAGGCTAAGGGGGGAAGTTCCCGCCCTTAACTTTCGGTGTTAGTAGGTGGGGAGAATTGAACCCAGATGGCTTGAGTAGAAACAGAACACACTTGGTTTACCAAATGAAGTCATGTTTTCTTTTGATAAGTCAATAAGTGATGATTCTTGTTGTTTAAGGCTGGTCACAATGAAAAGTACCAGTTACTAGTATCATGCATATGATACTAGCGTATGGTATATTGATAGTACCTCCAGAAGGCATAGTATCGTAGCGGTTTATTTATTGACATGCATGACACATAATGTTACATCATTTAATATGATACCGTATCCTATCATGATACTCCATTCTCTTTTTCACATTTAATAATAATAATAATAATAATAATAATAATAATAATAATAATAATAATAATAATATGCACTTCATGTAAAGTGTCCGAAAATGTTGTTGGATGGGGCCATCAGTGGGAACACAAATGACTACAGACCCTTAAAATCATCATAATAATCATGGTGCGACAGCTCAACTCGAGGATGGTCCTCAAAAAACAAAAAGGTGGTCCTCCTGAAGGAGCAACGAGTTAAGCACCACTTACCCCCTTAGTTATCTATCCTACAATGTTATATATACACTCGCCCCAAATGGAGTTGGTCATTGCCGCTTCTACTTGGTCTTCCTCCCACGGGTCGGAGCCTGCGCCTGCCTCACCATGAGCGACCTCGAAAGTGGATTAAGGTTAGTCATTTGCTATATATTCTTGTCATATTTTCTTGTGGTAACTACTTTGCCCAGTAGGTTCTAATTTATCTGGGATTTTCAAAATCTCAGAAGCATGAAAACTTCCTAGACGGCTATCCTTTTCTACTTGTAGAACTATATCTAGTTTTCAATTGTACATTTAATAATTTTGCAGATCAAAAGCATCACCGGAACCATGGGATGTTGAGGTCGTTGAAACCAAAACCATGGCCTGCAGCCCTGTGAGGGGTTCGACCTCTGATGTCTCATATACACTGCGCCCGTCAAGCCCAAGTAGTACTACAACACATGCAGGTCCGTATCATTCAGTTATTTAACATGTCCAAAGGTGTGTGTTGTTTTACCACCTCTTCCAAGGCTATATATATTTTTAACGATGTGTTTTTGCGCTGGTCGCAAAGTTTTCTTGGAGGAAACATTGGTGAGAATGGCAAAGGCTGTTCCTACAAGACTAGGTGAGGCGCTGCCCACCATCTACAAGGTTCCCAAAGAACTTAAAAGGGGTGATATGGACAAAGGCTATGAGCCGTTCGCTGTTGGCATAGGCCCCCTTGCAGAGAGTAACAGCAGCAGCACCGCCCAACTGGAGAACTATAAATGGTGCTGCGTGCGGCAGCTGATTGGCTGGCAGTGGCACGAAGACCACCCAAACAGTGACGAAGAGCACCCAGAGAGTGAAGTCACTGCAGGTCTCCTAAACAATTGCCTGGGGAGCATGAAGGGTCTCGAGCAAGAAATTCGGGCGTCCTACTCAGAAGAGATTGAGGGCGACAGCGATATGCTGGCACTCTGGATGGTACTCGATGGCTGTTTCATCCTCCGTCGCTTGCTCAAGTACGCACGCCTCGGGGAAGGGGAAGCAGAGGGCATCGCTGAAGACTACGATAGGACGCAGGTTATCGGCAGGGTGTGTGTGTGGAAATTAGTGGCAAGCGACCTACTGCTACTCGAGAATCAGATCCCTTCTTTCGTGCTGAGTAAGCTCTTTGAGCAGCTCTGGATCCCGAGTGGTGATCCCAGTGACGCCCTGGTCAAGGGCAGCCTTGGGCTTTTCCGCTCTTTCTGTCCCCACATGCTGCGAACTTCAGTTACTACCAATTCAGAGATTGATCACCACGGCTTGCACCACCTGCTGCACGTCATCCGCCTCTCCCTCGCCGGCACAACTGAGGCTGAGAATGACAAGAACATCAAGCATTCCAGCCACCAAACACTCGATTACAGGGGCGTGCGTGTCCACCACCTGCTTCACCTCTTCTACCTCTCCGTAGCCGGCCCGAGGCCAAAGCCGAGCTACCAAGCATTCCAGCAGCCAAGCTGCTGATGTTTTAGTGCTGGATCTCCCGCCATGGATACCCTGTGCCAGGGAGCTGGAGGAGGCCGGGGTCCGGTTCATAAGTAGAACGGGGGCCGAGAGCTTCCTGGACATCGAGTTCGACAGCTACAGCGGCGACCTTAAGATACCACCACTGAGGCTCTATGATTTCAGCGACAAGCTGTTCCGGAACCTCATCGCTTTCGAGCAGACCTACCCACTCACCGGGCGTAACATCACCACCTACGCCGCCTTCATGGACTGCCTCATCAACACGCCCGAGGACATGCGGATCCTGCAGCTGCGTGGCATCCTTGTCAACCAGATCAACGGCGAGCAGGATGCCAGCCGCTTCTTCAGCAGGATCTGCGCGCGCTACGCTGTGGGCTACTGGTCGGACAACAACTACCTGAAAGATGTCACGGACAAGGTGAATAATTACAGGGGCTCCAGGTTGCACAAGTGGCGCGCCGCGCTTGTGCGCAGCTACTTCAGCAACCCCTGGGTGGCCATGTCGGTGCTGGCTGCCGTGCTCTTGCTAGGCATGACCATCCTGCAGACCACCTTCACAGTCTATCCCTACTTCAGCCCTCCAAAGTAAGAACCTGAAGCAAGAAGCAGCTACTTCCACTATGTCCATGGGGTCGGGACAACTGCTTGTACTTTCATTCCATCAACAACATCCAACAGGGCACGGCCGAATTTCGTTTCTTGTCACTGTAATTATATGTGCATGTACCAGACAAGGCTGTCCAGTTATGTGCTCGTCCGCTGGCTGCGTCTATGTGTATGAGTATGATAGTGTAAAAAATAAAAAATTTGAGGGTTGTGTATGATCGTGTAATGGTAATCGACTAACAGCTAGCTGCATCCACTACATTAAAATCATGACTTGTCACGTATTTGGATGTAAATCGAGCGTAAATTCACCGGTACACGTCTTAGAGTATCTCCACTCGTTCGGGCCCCCAGCGCACCCGGCGAATGCGTTTTGGCGTTTGCGCCGGTGAATTTGAGTTGCCAGCCGCGGCCCCAAGTTTCGGCCCCCAAATGCCCAAAAAATCAAACCTGTCTTTCCTGCTAGCAAAAAACACAAAAGTTCGGCGATCACCATGCCATAAGTCGGCGATCAACATGCCACAGTTCGGCGATTAAACATACCCGAAATTCGGCGATCAAAAGGAAGGAAGCATAGACAAGGAACACATCAAATGGCGGGCTCCTCTGGCGTGGGACTGTTGGGGTCGGCGTGGACGCAGGCATGCTCGGCGTCGGCGTGGCTTATGTGCTCGGGCTGGTAGTCGACGTCAGCACAGCTTCATCACTCGGACTGGGCATCGGCGTTGGTATCGGCATGGGCGTAGGGGCAATGGTTGACGCCGGCCCGGGCATCTGGTTCAAGATGAGGCTACGCTCCGCCAGGAACCACGCCTTGACTTGCTCGTCAATTGTCAACATGTCTGCTGCCATCAAGAACGCCAGGTCGGTGTTCCTCTTCTTCGAAGCGACGTTAGTCCGGAGAACATTGAGCTTCACCTCCTTCTTCGTCATCAATGCCGACCACCGCACATCGGATTTCTCCTCCCTCTTTGCGGCGTTGTTCTTGGCGTCGGCGATGCATTGCTCGAAGGATGATTGCAGCCTTTCAGCAGTGGGTGCCGCGTCCCTCGCCGCCTTGGCTCTTTTGTTTCCATCAGGGCGCCCATCTGCTGCCTCTAGGGTTTTCTCTCGCGTCCGGCTTGTACGTCTCCTTGGCCTTGGCGAGGGTGAGCCAGACCTCCCTCCACTTCCCGTACGACTCGATCCTGGAGAACATGTGAAGGAACTTGAACTCTTGGTCGCTGTTATCCTGGCGACACATGTTGAACATCCAAACCATCTGCACAGCCGAAGAACAAGTGTCGGTGAAGTACACGGCGAAAGAACTGAACTGGCGGCTGGACAAACCTGCCCCTCGACGTTGGCGCCGCTTTCCAGCGAGCCGAGACCTCCTCTATGATACCATGCCATTTGTTGCAGGCCGCCTGGATGATCGCCCAATGATTCGCCATGGCCTTATCGCCGCGCTTCATGTGGATGGTGGCGAAGTAGGGGTCGATCAACTAGCACTGATTAAACGCCGTCTTGATCTTTCTCCAGTACTTGTCAGCGTTCTGATTCGAGCCGGTGATCGTGTCAATGCTGACGGTCTTCCATGCTTCGGCGAGGCACTCATCTTCCTTGGACTTCAACTTGACGCGAGGCTCGCCTGGCCTGGCATTGGCTGCCCGCTTCTTCTTTCTCCCTTTCACCGCCGCCACCAGCCCCGCCTCCTCCTTCGCCCGTTCTTCCTCCACCTCCTCCTCGGCGTCATCAAGCTCGTCGTCCATGTCGACGGCGATGACCATCGTTTCGTCTTGTGCATGGAAATTGAGGCAAGAAGCGGCGGCAACCGAGCCGCTCGTGATAATCTCGTCCATGTCGGCGTCAGTAGTAGAGGTGTTGTTGAACTGTGGTGCCGAGCCGTGTGCAAAGGGTAGGCCACCCCCGCGCAGAGGCGGCGTAGGAGAAGCTGAGTACACCGGCGGCGAGTAGCTATATTGGGTGTTAAGGCCGGCGGTGAACGTGGGGGAGGGAGTGCGCTGGTCGGGGTTCAAGACAGAGGGGAGGCACGCGACTCCGCTCCGTGCGGGAAGGTGATGTTGGGGTTGATCCATGCGCATCTCCGTTGGAGTAGCCGAGCGAGGGGGCGTACCCCCATTGCGGCGGGGGCGGCGAGAAGTTCGCCAATGATGCGGTGCTCGACTGGCTCCCCCAGGCGGCTTCTGCACAGTGGCGGCGCGAGGATGAAGGAAATATGCCCTAGAGGCAATAATAAAGTTATTATTTATTTCCTTATATCATGATAAATGTTTATTATTCATGCTAGAATTGTATTAACCGGAAACATAATACATGTGTGAATACATAGACAAACAGAGTGTCACTAGTATGCCTCTACTTGACTAGCTCGTTAATCAAAGATGGTTATGTTTCCTAACCATAAACAAAGAGTTGTTATTTGATTAACGAGATCACATCATTAGGTGAATGATCTGATTGACATGACCCATTCCATTAGCTTAGCACCCGATCGTTTAGTATGTTGCTATTGCTTTCTTCATGACTTATACATGTTCCTATGACTATGAGATTATGCAACTCCCGTTTGCCGGAGGAACACTTTGTGTGCTACCAAACGTCACAACGTAAATGGGTGATTATAAAGGTGCTCTACAGGTGTCTCCAAAGGTACATGTTGGGTTGGCGTATTTCGAGATTAGGATTTGTCACTCCGATTGTCGGAGAGGTATCTCTGGGCCCTCTCGGTAATGCACATCACATAAGCCTTGCAAGCATTGCAACTAATGAGTTAGTTGCGAGATGATGCATTACAGAATGAGTAAAGAGACTTGTCAGTAACGAGATTGAACTAGGTATTGGATACCGACGATCGAATCTCGAGCAAATAACATACCGATGACAAAGGGAACAACGTATGTTGTTATGCGGTCTGACCGATAAAGATCTTCGTAGAATATGTAGGAGCCAATATGGGCATCCAGGTCCTGCTGTTGGTTATTGACCGGAGATTTGTCTCAGTCATGTCTACATTGTTCTCGAACCGTAGGGTCCGCACGCTTAACGTTACAATGACAGTTATTATGAGTTTATGCATTTTGATGTACCGAAGTTAGTTCGGAGTCCCGGATGTGATCACGGACATGACGAGGAGTCTCGAAATGGTCGAGACATAAAGATTGATATATTGGACGACTATATTCGGACACCGGAAGTGTTTCGGAGAAGTTTCGGATAAAACCGGAACACCGGGGGGTTACCGGAACCCCCGGGGGGGTTAATGGGCCTCATGGGCCTAAAGTGGAGAAGAGGAAGGGGTTGCCAGGGCAGGCCGCGCGCCCCCTCTCCCCCTAGTACGAATTGGACAAGGAGG
>NC_041390.1:4774337-4798056 GCF_002162155.2 Triticum dicoccoides | reverse complement strand
CCTTCTCTTTTTCCACCTCTCCTACTTGGACAAGGAAAGGGAGGGGAGTCCTACTCCCGGTAGGAGTAGGACTCCTCCGCGCCTCCTCTAGGGCCGGCCGCACCCCCCCTTGGATCCTTTATATACGGAGGCAAGGGGGCACCCTAGAACACACAAATTGATCTTCGTGATCGTTCCTTAGCCGTGTGCGGTGCCCCCTTCCACCATATTCCACCTCGGTCATATCGTTGCAGTGCTTAGGCGAAGCCCTGCGTCGGTAGAACATCATCATCGTCACCACGCCGTTGTGCTGACGAAACTCATCCCCGAAGCTTTGCTGGATCGGAGCCCGGGGAGCGTCATCGAGCTGTACGTGTGCTAAGAACTCGGAGGTGCCGGAGTAACGGTGCTTGGATCGGTCGGATCGGGAAGACGTACGACTACTTCCTCTACGTTGCGTCAACGCTTCCACTTCGGTCTACGAGGGTACGTAGACAACACTCTCCCCTCTTGTTGCTATGCATCACCATGATCTTGTGTGTGCGTAGGAAATTTTTTGAAATTACTATGTTCCCCAACAGTGGCATCCGAGCCTAGGTTTTATGTGTTGATGTTATATGCACGAGTAGAACACAAGTGAGTTGTGGGCGATATAAGTCATACTGCTTACCAGCATGTCATACTTTGGTTCGGCGGTATTGTTGGACGAAGCGGCCCGGACCGACATTACGCGTACGCTTACGCGAGACCGGTTCTCCAGACGTGCTTTGCACATAGGTGGCTTGCGGGTGACAATTTCTCCAACTTTAGTTGAACTGAGTGTGGCTACGCCCGGTCCTTGCGAAGGTTAAAACAGCACCAACTTGACAAACTATCGTTGTTGTTTTGATGCGTAGGTAAGATTGGTTCTTGCTTAAGCCCGTAGCAGCCACGTAAAACTTGCAACAACAAAGTAGAGGACGTCTAACTTATTTTTGCAGGGCATGTTGTGATGTGATATGGTCAAGACATGATGCTAAATTTTATTGTATGAGATGATCATGTTTTGTAACCGAGTTATCGGCAACTGGCAGGAGCCATATGGTTGTCGCTTTATTGTATGCAATGCAATCGCGCTGTAATGCTTTACTTTATCACTAAGCGGTAGCGATAGTCGTGGAAGCATAAGATTGGCGAGACGACAATGATGCTACGATGGAGATCAAGGTGTCGCGCCGATGACGATGGTAATCATGACGGTGCTTCGGAGATGGAGATCACAGGCACAAGATTATGATGGCCATATCATATCACTTATATTGATTGCATGTGATGTTTATCTTTTATGCATCTTATCTTGCTTTGATTGACGGTAGCATTATAAGATGATCTCTCACTAAATTATCAAGATAAAAGTGTTCTCCCTGAGTATGCACCGTTGCCAAAGTTCGTCGTGCCCAGACACCACGTGATGATCGGGTGTGATAAGCTCTACGTCCATCTACAATGGGTGCAAGCCAGTTTTGCACACGCAGAATACTCAGGTTAAACTTGACAAGCCTAGCATATGCAGATACGGCCTCGGAACACTGAGACCGAAAGGTCGAGCATGAATCATATAGTAGATATGATCAACATAGCAATGTTCACCATTGAAAACTACTCCGTTTCACGTGATGATCGGTTATGGTTTAGTTGATTTGGATCACGTGATCACTTAGAGGATTAGAGGGATGTCTATCTAAGTGGGAGTTCTTTAAGTAATTTGATTAATTGAACTTAAATTTATCATGAACTTAGTACCTGATAGTATCTTGCTTATGTATGTTTGATTGTAGATAGATGGCCCGTGTTGTTGTTCCGTTGAATTTTAATGCGTTCCTTGAGAAAGCAAAGTTGAAAGATGATGGTAGCAATTACACGGACTGGGTCCGTAACTTGAGGATTATCCTCATTGCTGCACAGAAGAATTACGTCCTGGAAGCACCGCTGGGTGCCAGGCCTACTGCTGGAGCAACACCAGATGTTATGAATGTCTGGCAGAGCAAAGCTGATGACTACTCGATAGTTCAGTGTGCCATGCTTTACGGCTTAGAATCGGGACTTCAACGACGTTTTGAACGTCATGGAGCATATGAGATGTTCCAGGAGTTGAAGTTAATATTTCAAGCAAATGCCCGGATTGAGAGATATGAAGTCTCCAATAAGTTCTATAGCTGCAAGATGGAGGAGAACAGTTCCGTCAGTGAGCATATACTCAAAATGTCTGGGTATAATAATCACTTGATTCAATTGGGAGTTAATCTTCCAGATGATTGCGTCATAGACAGAATTCTCAAATCACTACCACCAAGCTACAAGAGCTTCGTGATGAACTATAATATGCAAGGGATGAATAAGACAATTCCCGAGCTCTTCGCAATGCTGAAAGCTGTGGAGGTAGAAATCAAGAAGGAGCATCAAGTGTTGATGGTCAACAAGACCACTAGTTTCAAGAAAAAGGGCAAAGGGAAGAAGAAGGGGAACTTCAAGAAGAACGGCAAGCAAGTTGCTGCTCAAGAGAAAAAACCCAAGTCTGGACCTAAGCCTGAAACTGAGTGCTTCTACTGCAAGCAGACTGGTCACTGGAAGTGGAACTGCCCCAAGTATTTGGCGGATAAGAAGGATGGCAAGGTGAACAAAGGTATATGTGATATACATGTTATTGATGTGTACCTTACTAGAGCTCGCAGTAGCACCTGGGTATTTGATACTGGTTCTGTTGCTAATATTTGCAACTCGAAACAGGGACTACGGATTAAGCGAACACTGGCAAAGGACGAGGTGACGATGCGTGTGGGAAATGGTTCCAAAGTCGATGTGGTCGCGGTCGGCACGCTACCTCTACATCTACCTTCGGGATTAGTATTAGACCTAAATAATTGTTATTTGGTGCCAGCGTTGAGCATGAACATTATATCTAGATCTTGTTTGATGCGAGACGGTTATTCATTTAAATCAGAGAATAATGGTTGTTCTATTTATATGAGTAATATCTTTTATGGTCATGCACCTTTGAAGAGTGGTCTATTTTTGATGAATCTCGATAGTAGTAACACACATATTCATAATGTTGAAGCCAAAAGATGCAGAGTTGATAATGATAGTCCAACTTATTTGTGGCACTGCCGTTTAGGTCATATCGATATAAAACGCATGAAGAAACTCCATACTGATGGACTTTTGGAACCACTTGATTATGAATCACTTGGTACTTGCGAACCGTGCCTCATGGGCAAGATGACTAAAACACCATTCTCAGGTACTATGGAGAGAGCAACAGATTTGTTGGAAATCATACATACCGATGTATGTGGTCCGATGAATATTGAGGCTCGTGGCGGATATCGTTATTTTCTCACCTTCACAGATGACTTAAGCAGATATGGGTATATCTACTTAATGAAACACAAGTCTGAAAACATTTGAAAAGTTCAAAGAATTTCAGAGTGAAGTTAAAAATCATCATAACAAGAAAATAAAATTTCTACGATCTGATCGTGGAGGAGAATATTTGAGTTACGAGTTTGGTGTACATTTGAAACAATGCGGAATAGTTTCGCAACTCACGCCACCCGGAACACCACAGCGTAATGGTGTGTCCGAACGTCGTAATCGTACTTTACTAGATATGGTGCGATTTATGATGTCTCTTACTGATTTACCGCTATCGTTTTGGGGTTATGCTTTCGAGACGGCCACATTCACGTTAAATAGGGCACCATCAAAATCCGTTGAGACGATGCCTTATGAACTATGGTTTGGCAAGAAACCAAAGTTGTCGTTTCTTAAAGTTTGGGGCTGCGATGCTTATGTGAAAAAGCTTCAACCTGATAAGCTCGAACCCAAATCGGAGAAATGTGTCTTCATAGGATACCCAAAGGAGACTGTTGGGTACACCTTCTATCACAGATCCGAAGGCAAAACATTCGTTGCTAAGAATGGATCCTTTCTAGAGAAGGAGTTTCTCTCGAAAGAAGTGAGTGGGAGGAAAGTAGAACTTGACGAGGTAACTGTACCTGCTCCCTTATTAGAAAGTAGTACATCACAGAAACCTATTTCTGCGACACCTACACCAATTAGTGAGGAAGCTAATGATAATGATCATGAAACTTCAGAACAAGATACTACTGAACCTCATAGATCAACCAGAGTAAGATCCGCACCAGAGTGGTACGGTAATCCTGTTCTGGAAGTCATGCTACTAGATCATGATGAACCTACGAACTATGAAGAAGCGATGGTGAGCCCAGATTCCGCAAAATGGCTTGAAGGCATGAAATCTGAGATGGGATCCATGTATGAGAACAAAGTCTGGACTTTGGTTGACTTGCCTGATGATCGGCAAGCAATTGAGAATAAATGGATCTTCAAGAAAAAGACTGACGCTGACGGTAATGTTACTGTCTACAAAGCTCGACTTGTCGCAAAAGGTTTTCGACAAGTTCAAGGGATTGACTACGATGAGACCTTCTCACCCGTAGCGATGCTTAAGTCTGTCCGAATCATGTTAGCAATTGCCGCATTTTATGATTATGAAATTTGGCAGATGGATGTCAAAACTGCATTCCTGAATGGATTTCTGGAAGAAGAGTTGTATATGATGCAACCGGAAGGTTTTGTCGATCCAAAGGGAGCTAACAAAGTGTGCAAGCTCCAGCGATCCATTTATGGACTGGTGCAAGCCTCTCGGAGTTGGAATAAACGCTTTGATAGTGTGATCAAAGCATTTGGTTTTATACAGACTTTCGGAGAAGCCTGTATTTACAAGAAAGTGAGTGGGAGCTCTGTAGCATTTCTGATATTATATGTGGATGACATATTACTAATTGGAAATGATATAGAATTTCTGGATAGCATAAAGGGATACTTGAATAAAAGTTTTTCAATGAAAGACCTCGGTGAAGCTGCTTACATATTAGGAATAAAGATCTATAGAGATAGATCAAGACGCTTAATTGGACTTTCACAGAGCACATACCTTGACAAGATTTTGAAGAAGTTCAAAATGGATCAAGCAAAGAAAGGGTTCTTGCCTGTGTTACAAGGTGTGAAGTTGAGTCAGACTCAATGCCCGACCACTGCAGAAGATAGAGAGAAAATGAAAGATGTTCCCTATGCTTCAGCCATAGGATCTATCATGTATGCAATGTTGTGTACCAGACCTGATGTGTGCCTTGCTATAAGTCTAGCAGGGAGGTACCAAAGTAATCCAGGAGTGGATCACTGGACAGCGGTTAAGAACATCCTGAAGTACCTGAAAAGGACTAAGGATATCTTTCTCGTATATGGAGGTGACAAAGAGCTCGTCGTAAACGGTTACGTTGATGCAAGCTTTAACACTGATCCGGACGATTCTAAATCACAAACCAGATACGTGTTTACATTAAACGGTGGAGCTGTCAGTTGGTGCAGTTCTAAACAAAGCATTGTGGCGGGATCTACATGTGAAGCGGAGTACATAGCTGCTTCGGAAGCATCAAATGAAGGAGTCTGGATGAAGGAGTTCATATCCGATCTAGGTGTCATACCTAGTGCACCGGGTCCAATGAAAATCTTTTGTGACAATACTGGTGCAATTGCCTTGGCAAAGGAATCCAGATTTCACAAGAGAACCAAGCACATCAAGAGACGCTTCAATTCCATCCGGGATCTAGTCCAGGTGGGAGGCATAGAGATTTTCAAGATATATACAGATCTGAATGTTGCAGACCCATTGACTAAGCCTCTTCCACGAGCAAAACATGATCAGCACCAAGGCTCCATGGGTGTTAGAATCATTATAGTGTAATCTAGATTATTGACTCTAGTGCAAGTGGGAGACTGAAGGAAATATGCCCTAGAGGCAATAAGAAAGTTATTATTTATTTCCTTATATCATGATAAATGTTTATTATTCATGCTAGAATTGTATTAACCGGAAACATAATACATGTGTGAATACATAGACAAACAGAGTGTCACTAGTATGCCTCTACTTGACTAGCTCGTTAATCAAAGATGGTTATGTTTCCTAACCATAAACAAAGAGTTGTTATTTGATTAACGAGATCACATCATTAGGTGAATGATCTGATTGACATGACCCATTCCATTAGCTTAGCACCCGATCGTTTAGTATGTTGCTGTTGCTTTCTTCATGACTTATACATGTTCCTATGACTATGAGATTATGCAACTCCCGTTTGCCGGAGGAACACTTTGTGTGCTACCAAACGTCACAACGTAAATGGGTGATTATAAAGGTGCTCTACAGGTGTCTCCAAAGGTACATGTTGGGTTGGCGTATTTCGAGATTAGGATTTGTCACTCTGATTGTCGGAGAGGTATCTCTGGGCCCTCTCGGTAATGCACATCACATAAGCCTTGCAAGCATTGCAACTAATGAGTTAGTTGCGAGATGACGCATTACAGAACGGGTAAAGAGACTTGCCAGTAACGAGATTGAACTAGGTATTGGATACCGACCATCGAATCTCGAGCAAGTAACATACCGATGACAAAGGGAACAACGTATGTTGTTATGCGGTCTGACCGATAAAGATCTTCGTAGAATATGTAGGAGCCAATATGGGCATCCAGGTCCCGCTGTTGGTTATTGACCGGAGATTTGTCCCAGTCATGTCTACATTGTTCTCGAACCGTAGGGTCCACACGCTTAACGTTACGATGACAGTTATTATGAGTTTATGCATTTTGATGTACCGAAGTTAGTTCGGAGTCCCGGATGTGATCACGGACATGACGAGGAGTCTCGAAATGGTCGAGACATAAAGATTGATATATTGGACGACTATATTCGGACACCGGAAGTGTTTCGGAGAAGTTTCGGATAAAACCGGAGCACCGGGGGGTTACCGGAACCCCTGGGGGGTTAATGGGCCTCATGGGCCTAAAGTGGAGAAGAGGAAGGGGTTGCTAGGGCAGGCCGCGCGCCCCCTCTCCCCCTAGTCCGAATTGGACAAGGAGGGAGGGGCGCCCCCCCCCCCTTTCCTTCTCTTTTTCCACCTCTCCTACTTGGACAAGGAAAGGGAGGGGAGTCCTACTCCCGGTAGGAGTAGGACTCCTCCTGCGCGCCTCCTCTAGGGCCGGCCGCACCCCCCCTTGGATCCTTTATATACGGAGGCAAGGGGGCACCCTAGAACACACAAGTTGATCTTCGTGATCGTTCCTTAGCCGTGTGCGGTGCCCCCTTCCACCATATTCCACCTCGGTCATATCGTTGCAGTGCTTAGGCGAAGCCCTGCGTCGGTAGAACATCATCATCGTCACCACGCCGTTATGCTGACGGAACTCATCCCCGAAGCTTTGCTGGATCGGAGCCCGGGGAGCGTCATCGAGCTGTACGTGTGCTAAGAACTCGGAGGTGCCGGAGTAACGGTGCTTGGATCGGTCGGATCGGGAAGACGTACGACTACTTCCTCTACGTTGCGTCAACGCTTCCGCTTCGGTCTACGAGGGTACATAGACAACACTCTCCCCTCTCGTTGCTATGCATCACCATGATCTTGTGTGTGCGTAGGAAATTTTTTGAAATTACTACGTTCCCCAACAGAGGAGACACATATTTTTTCGGTGGCATGGCGCCAGGGTCAGATGAGGAGAATGGCTGGAACGACGGGGGGTAAGGGGGAGCAATGGGGGAAATGGAGGGAAATGGCGGGTCAAAACGGCGGGAATATGCCTGTTGTCGCCGACAGCGCTTCCCCACGCGCCTTTTCGCTTCAGCCGGTGCCCCCAGGCGCCCCCCGGTGCGTTGGGTTCGGCTCGGGTTCACCGATTGTTATTTCAGAACAAACCTGCGATAAACAACGACCTGGGGCGCAACTGGGGCGATTTTTCGCCGCTGGCGTTAAAAAATACGCCCCGGGGCCTGTTGGGAGGGCGAGTGGAGATGCTCTTATAAGCCTATGCGTCGAGTATCAAAATAAGAAAACAAGGCGACAAATTTTACCTGGCTTATAAGGCCGTAAAATATGCTCGGCATATAGGAAAACCTTAGCATATAAAAAAGGGCCATTTGCATTTCTGTCCCTAACTCGACCACCTAATCAGATATACCCCTAATTCGAAAGCCTGCTCAAATTTGCCCATCCGCCGTTAGGTGCCCTTACACAAACGCCCTTCTGCGCCGTTACCCCGGTCAAACAACTTTGACCGTCATGAAAAAATAGCAAAAAAATCTAAAAGTCTAACTTTTTTAGATCGAAGATACTCATGTGCGCAAGGTGTGTGCAAATTTTCATGTTATTTGGACATTCCAGGAGCTCGTGGCGAGGAAAAAATAGTTAATCTGCACGCTTGGGTGCACAAGGTGCTTGCAAGTTTTTGTGATCAAATGACATGCGAGGAGCTCTAGCAAGAAAAAAACAAAATAGTCATTTTTTCCCGAGTCAAATTTTGTTTTTTTCTCCACGAGCCCCTCCAATGTCCAAACACAACAGAAATTTGCACGCAACTTGCAGACCCGAGCCTCATTGATGCCAAAAAATTTCATATTTTTTGAATTTTCTTGCTTTTTTTGAACTTACTGTTCACAGGCTTACATATTCATTGTTTTTCCTTTGACACGAGCTCCTGGAATGTCCAAACAGCACGGGAATTTCCACGCACATTGCGAACCCGAGTATCTTTGATCCCACAAATTTTCAGATTTTTTAGATTTTTTTTGCTATTTTTTTCAGGACGGTCAAAGCCCTTTGACCGGCTTTGACCTGCTTTGACCGGACATTAACGACACAGAAGGGCATTTCTGTAAGTGCACCTAAAGGCGGAGGGGCAACTTTGAGCAGGCTTTGAAATTAGTGGTAAATATAAGAGTGAGCACAAATTAGGGACATAAATGTAAATGTCCCTATAAAAAAAGAGCCCGACTCACATACCCATCTTTTTTAGAACACGGTACAGATGTACACGCTTATATAAATGCACATACACTCATCCCTATAAACGCACACATGCACACTCTATCCCTATGAGCACCTCTGAGAAACAGAGCCGATACATCATCTTGAGATTGATGAAGTAGCCATAGATGTCTTCGTACTTGACGGGAACGTCTCCCTCCAACTGAACGCACATCACCGGAAGAGTTGAAATAAATTCAGAAAAATATGAGTAGCAGTGTCAAGTCTAGAACTTAAACTTTGCTGGGACATGTGTGTTACCTTTTTGTAAATTTCTCTGCAATTTTGAAAGTTCAATTTCTGAAAGTTCAAAATAATTGGAATTCATATTCGAGTTCAAAATTTCTAAAAGTTACAATTCTGAAAACTCTGATAATTGGAAAGTTGAAAGTTCAAAATACTTAAGCTGAAATTATGAAACCTAAGTCAAGATTTGCCACAATTTATATTAGGTATTCTGCAAGTTCAGAAAAAAATGGGAAATTTCCGAAACTATGAAGCACAAAAAGTGTTAACTTTCCAACATTTGGCAATCTGAAATAGCCCTAAGTTTCTCTATCGGGCATTTAGAGACATTATATAAATGTGCACTTTTCCAGCCCTCTAACGCTGTCAGTATTTTTGATCGCCAGATATATATAGTCGTATCATTTTTTGCTAGTGGCAACCTCTGAGCGCAACGGTTTCTGCGAGTGGCACGGGCTGCCGCTCCCATAAAAAAATTGGCGTTATCTGGTTAGAGTGCGAGCGCGATGTTGGGCCGACACATGCACGGCGTGGCATCCCACCTATTTTTTTTTCTCTTTTCTGTTTTTAATAGTTCGGGATTAAAAAAACATATTTGTAAAATGTTACAGAAATCATAATATGATCATGGATTCAGAAAAAAACATGTTCATGATTTTGGAAAAAATGTTCGCTCTGCATATTCAAAACATGTTCACGTTTTTTAGTATGTTCGTGTATTAAGAAACTGTTCTAGAATTAGAAAAACAAATCTGCAATTCAAGTCATGATTTTTTGAAAATGTTCATTAAAATGAAAAAAATGTGGTTTAAAAAAGTCTTCACAAAACTTCTAATAAACTTCACTGGAAAGAACTGTTCTCTGATTGAAAAGAATTCATGAATACAGAACATGTTAATGGATTTCAAAAAATGTTCAACAAAGCAAAAAAAAAAGTTCATGGATTTAAAATTTTGTTCACAAATTTGAGAAAATGTTCATGAGTTTCAAAAAAGTTCACAATTTCGAAAATGTTCACGAACTTGTAAAAGGTCACAAAGTAGAAAAATGTACATGATTACATTTTTTGTGAATTTGAAAACAAGTTCACGAATTTAAAAAATGTTCATGAAATTCAAAAAGTGTTCATGATTTCAAAATATGTTCAAAATTTTGAAAAGATGATCACAAAAAGGAAAAGGGAAAAATGAAAAAGAAAGAAAAAATAAGCAAAGAAAGAAAAACAAAAAACAGAAAAGAAACAAAAGAAAAAACCAAAAAGGGTTTACAGAAGGTAGAAGAAGGCTGCATCGCTTCGCTCCGAGCCTTCGTCTTCACCAATCCAATCCCTACGCAAACCCTCGCTCCACCGCCCACGACCACACCATGCCGCCGCTGATCGATGACGCCACCGTCGAGATCCTCCTCCGCCTCCCGCCGGACGAGCCCGAGCACCTCTTCCGCGCCGCCCTCGTGTGCAAGCGGTTGCTCCGCATCATCTGCGACCCCGGCTTCCTCCGCAGCTACCTCGCCTTCCACGGCGCCCCTCCCCTCCTGGGCCTCCTTCACAGGCTCATGCTCTCCCAATTGGGCCCACCAGCCCCTCGCTTCGCCTCTGCCACGTCCATGCCCAACTTTCCCTACCCGGGCTCCGACGACCGCCTTGTGACTCCCCTCGATTGCCGCCACGGCCGCATCATCTCCTACCTGAGGCAGGACGATGGTTTGTATTACCATGTCTGGGACCCCGTCATGGGAGACTGCCACGTCGTGCCCATAGCAGGCATCGATTGGCTCATCTAGTCCGTGACAGTGTTGTGCGCTGTCAAAGGCTGCGACCACCACGACTGCCATGGCGGCCCCTTCCGCCTGCTCTTCGTGGCCACTCACGGGCACAACTACAAAAAAATTGCGAGCGTCTACTCATCGGAGACGGGTGAGTGGAACGAGCCAGTGGATCTTCACAACACTTGTGAAGCCTATGCCCAGCATATGCAGGAGGAGCTTGCAGATCCACATTGCTACGACCCCAAGTACATACCCTATATCCAGCTTAGGCGAGGCACCCTTGTTGGAGATCGTCGAGTATGACCTGGGCAAGGATCACTTATCCATGATGGACCCACCACCGGCGGCACGAGACGTGTGCTACATTTCCCTCATGGGGATGGAGGACAGTTCATTGGGCTTTGCCTGCATTCAGGGATCGAGCCTTTATACATGGTCAAGGAAGATGGATACAGCTGAAGCAGCGGAATGGCTACAATACAGGGTCATCGAGCTGGAGAAAACTATACCTGTTGCCAATCCCGATGACAAATGGTTGGCTTTGCGGAGGGTGTGGGTGTCGTCCTTGTTAGCTCAGGTGTTGGCTTATTTACCATCAAGCTCAATTCTGGGAACGTTAAGAAGGTTGACGAGTCTGGAATCTCCTTTACCGTCCTACCCTACATGAGCTTCTACACTCCAGGTATTATACTGGCACATTGCTAAATATGCAGACATAACATGTTGACCTGGTACTTCCTGTTGCTGAATGTCACATCACAAACCCCGTCTCGTAACCACTGGAATTAGTACTAGAACCTAGCTCACCTGGAACAATGACTTAGAGTTGGTTATGAGTTTTGGCCATTAGATAGTGTACATCATGGCACATTGTTATCCGGATTATCACTATTAATTAAGGACTAACTGATCAATGTCCGCCCCTGGTTTCATTCTGCTACTATTAAGTATCAAGTCATTTATTCTCTGTTAAGCAGTTTGCTTGTGAGTCATATTATAGTTACTGCTTGCCTAATGCTTGACTCAGCTACTTGAAACAAAATTATGTGTAATCTATGCCGTTTCCCTTTACTTGACATTTTCAAATGACTTCAGTGCCTTCAAGAGGTCTGTACCAGACTTTTTGGACGAATAGTTGTTGATATAGGATCAAAATCATAACTTAGTTTCACCACAAAACTTTTATCATCTGTAAATAGATTCTAACAGGTTTTTTCACTCCACTAAAAATTTGGGAACTAACGTCAGGCTGTGCTGTCATAAAATTAAATTCACCTCTTGTTTCTGTGGCCATTTCTGAATTCTCTGGACCCATCTCTGATTATTTTTCTGTCGGAAAACCTTGTGTTATCCTATGAAGCAGTCCATGAGAAGCAGGTCCAATAAAATGTCTCCTTTTAGCTGTTGTTGTTGATTGGTCAAATAGTTTAGTTAGGTGAAGTGCCTGCTGGGTGAAAACAAAGATTGCTAAATATTAAGTCAACCTTGTTGATATTTTATTACCAGTTTACCTTGCTTCAATTTTCTTTTCTTAAGATGCATTAAGTTAGTTTCTGGCATAGCTGAAGCTCACATGTCCAATGCAGTCCTATAACTTTTGGAACTAGTTATAAGTAGAACAACACATCTAATTCTAGACTGGACAGTTGGATATGATTTTTGTGCTTGGTGTTTGTTTTTTTCCAGATCGTGGCAGATTGTTGTCTCTAGCGAGGACTCAGTGACCTCTGGTGTGCCGCTAAATAGTGGTGCATTCCACAATGGACGAATCTATCATCTTTAGTCTGCTATTGTTGGCTTCCAAGCTACTAATATTAGGTTATTTTGTTTATGTAGAGCAGTTTAAGCATGAAGGGTGCGAGTCAATTGTGATTGTTTTCGTTCAATTTATCCTGATAATGTGGCTAGAAAATTGTGTTGCAGTTGATTAAGCGTGTTTCTGATCTGTTATGTAGTTTAAGTGTAGTGTGTAAGATGTTCAGTTGTGGTTGTCATGTCAAATTCGCCCTGATCACATTGAGTGCAAACTTCAGTTATGGCTGACTGTGTTTTTGTTGAATTCCTGTTGATCACATCATGGGAAAATTACTGCTGGTTTTTTGCTGGCTTTCTTTCTGTTAAGCAGTTTTAAGTATGAATGGCAAAAGTCATATTGTTCAATTGTGCTTGTCCTACTGAATCTGTCCCAATTATATTATTCACAAACTATATTTCTTTTCAGTATGTCAGTCATATTTCAGTAACAATTTGGTTAATGTTCAAATCAGCTCCATTAAAATTGAAATTATCTGGAGTCACGTTGTTTCAACTTTATAAAAACTGACATGTCATTCACTGCTGGTTTCCTGTCTTAAATGGTTGTCAATTAGGAGTGTAAGACTTTTTGGGCACAGGGTTGGAAGGTTATTTATACTGTCATAAGAAGCAGATCTTATTCTGCAGGCCTTTGAATTCAGGTCTACGTTTGGTATGGAACAGTCTTGTTAAGCAGGAACTATTGCATCATTACATTCTGGAATAAAATAATTCCTTTTTTCTGGAGTCGTCGATCTGCAAATTTGGGGTAGGAAAATTTTCAGTAAATTAACTGAATTTTTTTCTTTCTTGTGTGGTCGTTTGCCGCGGACTCCAAGTCCATGTTGGCATTTTGGTCGTTTTTTGGTCTTTGTGGTGCACGCACACAGTCATCTCTTTTTGGGTGATGTGTGTTTTTTGCCCTCTCCTTTTTGTACTCTTTTCTTCGTGCTTAATGAAATGAAGCATACCGAGCTGCAAGCCCGGTTAGCTATCTCATACTTAGAAATGAAATGAAGCATAGTTTTCCCATGATAGCTCTACTAATTGAGAATGAGCCTCTATCTCTGGATTATGTACCAGTTGCCACTGATTTTATTTTTGAACTAGATGACATCCTCTTCTTGGTTGATTATGCGGATCAAATGAAGTGGGTGGAATCAGCAAGGAAGAAGTGCCTACCTTAAAAGTGTCTCCCCTGATCTTGATGCCACACAGGGACCGCTCACGAAGAGGAGCTCCCATGCATGTATTTCAGGATGTGAAGGAGAAAGGCTCCCATGATTGGCAGCCGCAAAGGCCTGCCACTGGTAGAAGCAGAGAATGGCGAGTGGGTCGCAGGAAAGTCGATATGCTTCCTTGACCAAGCATTCCACTCAGTTCCATCACCGAGGCACATTTTCTTTTTGTCTTTTTGCGCGCACGTAATGCTGTAACTACTATTGCATTTATCCTGATCCCTTGCCAATTCATCTAAGCCAATCTTCACATGGTATACGGAGCCTCCCTCTTCCAATTCATCTAGCCTCCATCGCCTTCCATTCATCCATGAGCTCGGCATGTATTCTTCCACCATTGCTCCTCTGGCCGGCCTCAATGGTCAGGTTACAGAGAAGCTCACCCGGACGAACTACGTCCTCTGGTGCATGCAAGTCACGCCACAGCTGATCGGGGCTGGTGTCTTCGGCTATGCCGAAGGAACAATCAAAGAACTAGAGAAGTTCATTGTCACCAAGGACAAAGACGGCAAGGAAGAAACCTCGACGAACCCTCGTCATCAAGTCTGGGTGCGGGAAGATCAACTGGTATTGGCATATATGCTGGTTAATAACATCCACAAGGCACACGAACTCGGGATTGCGGTGGCGAACATGTTTTCCTCCTAGTCCAGATCGCGCGTGAACAACATCCGTGTCGCCCTCTCCAACGCAGAGAAGGGCACGCAGTCTGTGGACGCCTACTTCGCCTATATGCGCGGCCTCGCCGATGAGCTAGCGGCCGCCGACAAGCCTCTAGATGAGGATGAGCAGATCTACTACATCATCGTCGGGCTGGGTATGGAGTACCAGCCACTAGTGTCGGCCCTCGACGCCCGCACCGAACCCGTCACACTCGACGATCTATTCGCCCAGATGAGCAACTTCGATCAGCGTGTGGCGATGTTCCAAGGCAGCAACAACACCGGGTTCAAGTCCTCTGCCAATGCCGCCATTCGTGGTGGCCGTGGTGGCTTCCTTCATCGTGGTCCGTCGCGTGGCAAGAACAAGGGCAACGGCGGCGGCAACTTCAGCAATAGCAACGGTGGCGGTGCCTCTCGCACCAGTGCCGGCGGCCGACCCTCCTCGAACAACAAGGACCGCCACTCCTCCTCCAAAATTTGCCTCGATGCCATCTGCTGTCAGATCTGCGGGAAGCCGGGCCACTCCGCCAAAGACATATTACCGGTGAGTTGGAGAAAGTACTGCGGGAGAAGTACCGCGACCAAGATCAGATTTAAACATCTAGTGGAGCAGGTATGAGGATTAAACATGTTGGTCATTCAGTTGTTAAAACCCCTTTCCGTCTAGTTCGCCTTAGAAAGATTCTGCATGCCCGTAGTGCCTCTAAAAATCTTCTTTCTGTTCATCGCATTGCTATTGATAATCATGTATTCCTCGAGTTTCACCCCTTTTTCTTTTTGATCAAGGATCAGACAACGAAGAAGGTTTTGTATCGACGTAGATGCATTCGAGGGCTTTACCCATTGGTTCCGGAGTTTAGAAGATCCAATAAGCAAGCATATGGTGTCACCAAACTCTCATCGATGAGGTGGCACAATGGACTAGGGCATGCATCTTTTTCTTTAGTTGAACGATTGCTTAGGAAGAATAAGCTCCCATATGTTGGAGAGCATGATGTTGAAACTATTTTTGATTCTTGGCAAAGGTCTAAAAGTCATCAACTACCTTATACAATTTCCACTAATATTTCTACCAAACCCTTAGAACTCATATTTTCTAATGTGTGGGGTCCTACTCCAAGTTTTGTTGGTAGACATACATACTATGTTAGTTTTATTGATAACTACACCAAATACTCCTGGATCTATCTTCTTAAGAAACGACCCGATGTCTTTCAAGTATTTCAAAATTTCCAAACACTCGTTGAATGAAAGTTTGATAGCAAAATTGCTGTTGTCCAATCTGATTGGGGAGGGGAATATGGGAAATTAAATTCCTTTTTCCAAACCCTCGGTGTTTCTCATCAAGTGTCGTGTCCACATGCCCATCAACAGAATGGGTCTGTTGAATGCTGACACATTGTTGAGGTTGGCCTTGTTCTTTTAGCTGGCGCCTCCATGCCCCTCAAGTTTTGGGATGAAGCTTTTCTAGCCGTTGTTCACATCATCAACATGTTACCTAGCAAAGTTATCAACAATGAAACTCCACTCGAAAGACTCCTTCATATAAAACCAGACTATACATCACTTCGCGTCTTTGGTTGTGCATGTTGGCCAAACCTTCGGCCATACAACCCTCGTAAACTCATGTTTCGATCAAAACAATGTGTTTTTTCTAGGTTATAGCCCTCAGCATAAAGGTGTAAAATGCCTAGATGTTCCCACTGGACGCGTCTATATTTCTCCTGATGTCGTCTTCGATAAAACTAAATTTCCCTTCGCTGATCTACATCCCAATGCCGGCGCCCTACTTCGCCAAGAAATCCTACTTTTACCTCCAAGTCTTGTTGGTACTCACGAGGAACACAACTGCAATGATCAGGCGACTAATCCTCCTAATGATCTACCTGAGTTGTGTGCTGATGCATAACAGAACAGCGAAGCCGATGCTAGAAACACATTTGAAAACGATGAAGAATTGGTCCAAATAGGGCAATATTTCATTTGTGGGGATCCAGGGAGCGAATCAGCCTCGGGATTGCCTCCCCGTCAGGTTAGCAGGCTATCCTCCTCAGGATCGTCATCGCCTGCAGCCGAGCGTGTCGTGGGCGACAGCGACCCGCACGCCAGCAACCGCCCCAGCCGCTATGGCTCGACCACGTGGTGCGGCTCCACTCGTTCGGAACCATCCACCAAGCCACTCCAATTGGGCACCGACACATCGCTCTCCAAGTCGTTTCCCGGAGTTGGTCCGTGATACGTCCATTTTGCATCATGTTTTCTTACTGTTATTTATAATGTTTTTATCCATAATAATGCTTTTTGGGGTAATTCTAATGCTTTTTCTCTCATAATTTGCAAGGTACACACAAAGAGGGAGAATTCTGGCAGCTGGAAATGTGAACCTAAAAAAGCTACGTCAGGCTACCTATTCTGCACAACTCAAAATGAGCTGAAACTTCACGGAGATTTTTTATGAAATACATAAGAATTTTAGGAGCCAATAACTACCAGAGGGGGGCCACCAGGTGGGCACAACCCACCTGGGCGCGCCAGGGCCCCCTGGCGTGCCCTGGTGGGTTGTGGCCTCCTCGGCCCACCTCCGGTATCGATCTTCTGGTATATAGGTCGTTTTGACCTAGAAAAAAAATAAGAGGAGGACTTTCGGGATGAAGCGCCGCCGCCTCGAGGCGGAACTTGGGCAGGAGGACTTTTGCCCTCCGGTGAAGCGATTCTGCCGGGGGAACTTGCCTCCCGGAGTGGGAAATCATCGTCCTCATCATCACCAACAACTCTCCCACCTTGGGGAGGACAATCTCCATCAACATCTTCAACATCACCATCTCATCTCAAACCCTAGTTCATCTCCTATGTTCAATCTTCTTACCGGAACTATAGATTGGTGCTTGTGGGTGACTAGTAGTGTCGACTTCATCTTGTAGTTGATTACCATATAGTTTATTTGGTTGAAGATTATATGTTCAGATCCATTATGCTATTTAATACTCCTCTGATCATAAGCATGTTTTCATTTGTGAGTAGTTACTTTTATTCTTGAGGCCACGAGAGAAATCATGTTGCAAGTAATCATGTGAACTTGATATGTCTTTGATATTTTGATAGTATGTATGTTGTGATTCCCTTAGTGGTGTCATGTGAACGTCGATTACATGACACTTCACCATATTTGGGCCTAAGGGAATGCATTGTGGAGTAGCAATTAGATGGTGGGTTGCAAGAGTGACAGAAACTTAAACCCCAATTTATGCGCTATTTCGTAAGGGACCGATTGGATTCCAAAGTTTAATGCTATGGTTAGAATTTATTGTTAATACTTTTCTCGTAGTTATGGATGCTTGCTAGAGGGTTAATCATAAGTAGGAGATTTGTTCAAGTAAGAACATCACCTAAGCACCGGTCCACCCACATATCAAATTATCAAAGTAGCGATCACAAATCGAACCAACATGATGAAAGTGACTAGATGAAATTCCCGTGTACCCTCAAGAACGCTTTTCTTATCATGAGAGATCGTTTTGGCCTATCCTTTGCCTCAAAAGGATTGGGCCACCTTGCTGCACTTTTGTTACTACTGTCATTACTTGCTCATTACAAATTATCTTGCTATCAAACTACTTGGCTACTTACAGTTTCAACACTTGCTGAAAACTACTTGTCATTTCCTTCTGCTGTTCGTTGGGTTCGACACTCTTACTTATCGAAAAGAGCTATAATTGATCCCCTATACTTATCGAAAAGAGCTGCATTTGTGTTCTTGACATCCGAACAGTGCATACTCTATCTAGATATCAAGTGGAGGGCACTTTGTAAAGTTCCTGGGATCAGAACAGATGATATATTTGCGGATGAAGTGCACCCTTTTGTGATGATTTGGCCCCCCACATTCCCTCGTCTAAAGGATGATCTTGCAAGGTTTGTAATTTAGCATTTTTCAGATCATAAGTGTAGAGTGCCCTTGTTGAGGTTAACAACAAAGATTTCCGGTGTCCATCATGTTAATCTCTTGTAGGTTATGCTACTCTATTTTGCCACATGCTTCACACTTCGTTGAATTTTCTTGTTGAACAATACACCATTATAATCTATTATTGTATTGATGCAACAATGATGCTCCAATTTTCCAGTGTCCATCATGTTACTCTCTCTCTCTCTCTCTCTCTCTCTCTCTCTCTCTCTCTCTCTCTCTCTCTCTCTCTCTGTGGAAGCCGGCCAAAAGCGCTTGCAGCTATGGCGCCGTATTGGTTTTAGATACCGATTCATGCAGCGGCTGGATGAACAGAGAGATTGCATCCCCTAAATAGTAAATACACACTCAAGGAGAGGCAAAAACTTCCACAGCTACGCACTAAAGTTTCTATGACTGAAGGCATAGTAATCAATGAGAAGAAAGAGGTCCTGTCATTACGGTTTAGTTGCTCAAATCCTTAAATTGTTACCAGGAACCAAAAATAATACTTAATCAGTTGCCAAAAATAACAGTTCAGTTGGCAATGTTTATGTATGGTTTTAACTTTGGCAGTCGGCTCCTCACCCAACGATCCGCAACTCTAACGTTCTTTTCTCTTTCTGATTCACGTACCTGCGACCTTTAGAGCTGGGATGAATGCCTTCATCCTCCAGGAGCAATCTACCAGGCAAGAACCAATTAATGGACCTCTGCCGTCGAATTTCAAGCTCGAATTGGATCAATAAACAGATCGTGTGATGAGCAAGTCTCCCCAGCTAGGCTTACAGGGAGGTGCATCTTGTTGGCGCCGCCTCCTCGCAGCGCCGCTCTTCTTTCACCTCGAGCTGCCCCCACAACTCTCCTTGTGGTTTCTCTCTTCTTCTCTTCTATGACTTCTCTCAAGAACACACACACACACACACACACATGTATACCAAGGAAGAAAAACAACTAGCTTTGCCGAGAGGTACTCTTCCTTGCCAACCACAAGTGCTACATCTTGCCAACCACAATGTGCAACATATATACACCGGCCGGGTGGAGCATCCATGCCACCCAACTCACGCTACAACATCGGTCCACTAACTAACTAAGGACCATGCACTAACAAATCACTAGCTAGATGCATGCCCACCTCCACCACTTACGCAACCTATCCTATCCACAGGACTCGGCCATAATCACACGCATGCTGCTAACAAACTCATAAGCTTATTCGCAAAAAAAAAAAAACTCATAAGCTACTACTTGGACCAACCAGACTACATGCATGCACTAACCAACTCGACCAACTCTCTTGGTCATTCAGCCGGTCCTCTCCAGCTCCTTGTGCGCCTCGCCGCATCACACGGCACCAGCATCACGCCTACCACATCGCATCTCACAGTCGCCGGGCATCTAGCTTCCTTGCGCACTACAGCCGAGACTTCACCGGAGTACAACTCGCTAAGCTAAGCTACATGCAGAACGAAAACAAAGTAGTATGCAGATACATAATCAAGATTAAGCCTAACACATCTTTCATTTTAGGTCAGGGTTTTCCTTTTGTCTTCGTTTTTTACTCTCCATGAGAAAATTCCCACGTTTTTTTACTCTCCATTCAGATGAGCCATTATCCCGACTTTACGGCGCGACAAATATGACATTTACCAAAATTTGGGTATGATTCTCCCCGCGGAAGAAGTTAACGACTTGTCCTATCTATATTTGTCGGTGGAGTGCAACAGGGAGAAAATGGAATCCATGGTGCACGTACATGTGCTAAAAATGGCATCTGGCGCATGCACACAACGGCTGCATGCCACCTCATTCCTCCAGGGTCAGAAATAAAATTTGCACTTGTCCACAATAAAATATATGCCGGATCCTTGACAAACATTAATGTCTTGGATTTGACGAGATCAAGTCTCTCCACGATTCAACTCCCACAAGGAGTAGAGTTTGGCGATAGACGCACTGTGTTGTCATGAACTGATGATGCTTCGAGTGTATATCTCATCCATGTGAAGAAGTTTCAACTTCAGATTCGTGAACATATTTTGAAATTGTTAATATTTTTTGAAATAATAAACGTTTTGCACCTACATGAACATTTTTCTGAAATCATGAATATTTTTCAAAATCGTGAACATTATTTATAAATATTGATCATTTTTCAAATTCACAAATATTTTTGTAATTGCGCACATTTTTGGACAATGAGAAAAATTGTTTTGAACATTTGAACGCTTTTTGAAAGTATGAAAATCTTTTTGAATCGGCCAAACAATTTTTTTTAATTTGTGATACATTTTTAGAAAATTCCTGAACTTATTTTTAATTCGTGAACATTTTTTTAATGTTGCAAAAAAATTTGTAAATGCAAACCTTTTTTGCCTGAACATGTTTTGAATAGATAGATGTTTGTTTGAAATTTGTGATTATTATTTTTAATTCCTGTATAATTTTTGAATTTCTTGAGCCAGTTTTAGAAAAACACGAATATTTTTTAATCATGAACATTTAAGATTTCTGGTAAATTTTTGTCACAATTTACATTTTCTAAAATTTCAGAACCTTTTTGTAATCCCAAATTATTTTAACATAGAATAAAAAACAGAAAATAAAAATGTAAAAGTAAAGACGGAAAAAGGGGCGTCATGCACCGCAAATGGGCCAGCCCAAACTGGGGCACAGCGAGAAGGGAGGGTGTGCGTTTGCATGATCCCCATCTTCCCATCGCGAGTTCGCCGCTTCGCGACGATCCTATTGCCCCGAGGGCCCCGATCGCGAGTGGCGACGCCGATGTAGATTGCTCTCTACCATGCGGCCGGCTGTTCTTCCTCTAGGTCCCCGGTCCCGTTGTGTTATCCCCCGTTCGTGAGATGCCTCTCATGTGCAAGACGAAGCCACCCCACTTATAAGGTCGTCCCTAACCTCCTCTTTCTAGTTGGTCATGTTCATATGGTGCAACAGCAGTCAGATCTTAGAAGGTCTCGCATATGATGCAGTACAAAATTTTAATTTTATGTGCCCGTTGCTCTATTTCTTACTTCAATCTGGACTTTGTCGGCACAACACCAATTGCCTTATCTATTGAAAAAGTTGCCTGCTATGTGTTCGACTGTCGTTCTTTGCATTCTCTCTCCAAATTATCATGATTGCAAATTTAACTTAAAAATTGGAAGAAGGTCTCAGCTATACACATATAACTTCAATCCAAACATGGTTATATAATAAATCCACTCAGACTCCCGTAGTCGTCGGGTAGGTAAATGATCTTTTATTATTGCAAATGAAGCTTTTAAACTTTAAACCTTTCATCTTGATGTTTGCCCTCTATCAGGTATTCGATTTGTCTAATTAAGTAAAGGAATACACTACTTACAATTTTTGTTTTATTTTGAAACAATAGACAATAATAAGTTAGGTAAAGGAATGAATCTAAAAAGAAATGAGATTATTATTTTGATCTTTATTGTAGGGTCCCCGGGTTATAATTTCGCCCTGGGCCCTCGAAATATCAGGACCGGCCCTGGATATAGCCAACAACTAGTAAAAAGAGACGCCAATGCCAGGGCCACTACATAGCATGCTCCTGCATGGATAGGGAAGACGCCGAGGCACGAATTTTAGAGAGCAGAAGGTCGAAAGCGTCCTGGTATTCCGTCTTAGTCAATGATCTCCACTGCTGCTGCAGGAACATGCAAGATTTAAATAAGCAATCAGCAGGTTTAGGAGGAAAAACATGCTCGATGGTAAATTTGTTTCTAGTAGTCCACAAGGTCCAGCGGATCGCCCCCACTCCTACCCAGAAAACTCTCTTAGTGACCCCAACATAGTGAGGACCCGAAGCTCAGAGAAAGAAGATGGGGCCCAAGACACCTGGATCCATGACCTAACACAGCTCCAAACCAACTTAGTCAACACACAATGAAAAAAGATAAGATGTTCCATTTAAAATGACACGTGGGCTTGGTTCAAATCCATGCACGCAATGCACGACGCCAACCAGAACAGAAGGACTAAATATATTTCTACCGACGAAGCATTCCTGCCAATTGCAAATAGATGGCCCTGGTCGAAATTTCGTCCCTTCATCTATCTATTGTCTACAGTCTTAGTTTATAGTCTGTTACATTATAGTTAGAGGAGCAACAAGTATGCACCCTATTTCATATCAGAAGCAGGGCAATTGATTGTTCTGAGTAATTATGTGCACGTCATAGCTGCTGCATTATTGAACACAAGCCAGTAAATATTTTTCAATTAAATATTGTCCAAATGAAAGCTATTCATTATTGATTGCAAAGCCTTCGCTACCAATATTGGACCCTTCAAATGTACAATCGCTCTCTCGTTTCTCAAGCCAATTAGTTCTTTTGACCCAAAAGATGCACCTTGTAACTCATTTAATCGTCTGCTTTCCATGCATGTTAGCTGCTCATCCAGAATTATTTTTTTGCAGGAAATTTTCGATCTATTCATCTTCAATCATCGAAGTAGAACGAATAACAGAAATAATAAAAATTACATCCAGATCTATAGACCACCTAGCAACGATTACAAGCACTGAAACGCCGCCGTCATCGCCCCTCCATCACCGAAGTCGGGCACAACTTGTTGTAGTAGACAGTCGGGGAAGTCCTCGTGCTAAGGCTCCGTAGGACCAGCACACCAGAACAGCTGCTCATCCAGATTTATTAGGCTGTCAACATAAGTTTAAGTTTGATAGCCCTTGTAGCTTGCCCATTCTTACCGCCATCCATGTTCATCCCATATTGCTAAATCCAAGTTGCAGCTAGTTAATTTCATGATCCGGATTCCAAGTTACAGCTAATGTTCTGACCAGAGTATAATATATACTTAATGAGCTGGAGCGTGGTGGTCTGACAGACACAAGTTGGCACGATTCCATACCACAGCTCCTCACATCAGTCACATGCATGCATATGCTGTACCGCTCCCAAGACCATGCTAATTAACTTGACTAGAAGACTTGATTAAAGTTAAGGCATGCACGACACAAAGAGTTGAGAAACCAATTGTTTATTGTTCTATGATTTGATTGATGTTAGCTTCAAATATATGCCTTGCTTAATAAAAACATTGTCAGCTCTTTGTGTCAGCCAGCTTAGGATGGATGGACGTATTATTGTAATACGTCCATCCATCCTAAGCTGG